>NC_053394.1:121460364-121738935 GCF_905171765.1 Bufo bufo
TGGGGGGCATCTATGGGTGCACATCTTACTGGCACATTATTGGCGGCACTTTTTACTGGCACATTATTGGGTGGCACTATGGGGCACTTCTTACTGGCACATTATTGGGGGCATCTACTGAGGCCACAAAGAAGGAGTATTTTATATGGGGGCTCTGTATAAGGGCATTTTATACTGGGGCACATTATGGTGGGTACTATGGGGAAGGGGAGAGAGGAGTACTATGGGGTCATCTACGGGGGCACTAACAAGGGGTATTTTATATTTGCACTGTCACATTATAAGGAGAATTATTACTACTGGGGGGCATTATGATGGGCTTTATTACTACTGGGGGTTGTGAGACAGTGACTGGAAAAGTTGTAGAGAATCGTTATATTTCGCCTAGGTTTCTTTCATATACCATGTACTAGGCTACAGGAGGTGGATATCTCAACTAGGAAACCTGGGTGAGATATCAGAAATCCAGGAAAAGAGGGTCTGCCTTAGCAAAACATAGTTTGCTGAGGACTTTGGTAAATGGTGTTGTCGGGCCTGGATTTTAATGGAATGAGGATGCAGGTTGGTAGCGGGGCTCCTCATTCCCTTCCTGTCCAGAACAGGTTTCATATAGAGCTCTCCACCGGGTGATGGAGCTCAGCTCATTTCTGGGCTATAAAGGTTTGCACTATGAGCATGTCTGGGTGGGGGACTGGTTGAACTGACTGGCTTTCACCATTGCTGCTGAGGTCTGCTAAAGCAACAAAAAGGACACTGAGTTTATTTTGAATTATGTCGTGTGGCTGGTAGTAGGCCGCCCATATAGAAAGGGTAGTTTTATGTTTAGTTAGTGCTCAGCCGAGCAGGAATTTATTTTGTATCTTTGCTTGAATGTAAAGGCCTTATATTTTGCTTGTGGATAAGAATAAAGAAAACAGGCAAATCCCTGTGTGAACTGTGCCATTGTGTCACTGTCTCTGACTGCTGTGCCTACCACTATTGAGCTGACCCCACAGGGTCTAGGGGGAACATGATTACTAGTATGGGCACTATGGAAGCATTATTACTTCTGTGTCACAGTGGGGACATGTTGGGGGCACTGTAGGAGCACTATTATTACTACCACGTGTGCTCTAGCAGAGAATTTCTACTATTGGTGGGACTTTTGGGAGCACTATTACTGTGGGGGCACAGTATTTCCTATAGAGTACAAACACGGCCACCACTGCTGGATTGCAGGGTGGTCTGTAACCATGGAAACTAGCAATGTATAATGTGATGGAAAAATGAATCAAGACAGTAAAGTAAACAATATGGATAATAACAATACATTAGTAAGTGGCTTGTATTAACTTTCTCTACATGGTAAATTACATTTGCTGAAGTGAGACAATCCCCTTAAGGGGGTTGTCCGGGATCAAACATTTTTTTTTAAAACTGCTTACTCACTGTTAGTAGCCAAATCTATCTTCCTAAGATGTTTTTAGGTAGCTTTTGCACTGCTGTATGGCTCCTACAGTCCCCAGCAGACTGTTTACATAGCTGTTTATGTATGCCATTACTTCCTGCTGCAGTGCATTGTGTGTCCCAGTGCAGCTCAGCAGCTCCTGGTTTCTACAGTGTAAGATCACCTCCCTGCATCCGCCCCCTCATACATATTCAGCCTCCTCCACATCATCCACGCCTCCATGGATCCGCACTGATAATACAAATTGCTGCATCCGCTCAGAATGGATCAGTTTGTATTATCTTTACCTTAGCCAATATGGATCCATCTTGAACACCATTAAAAGTCAATGGGAGATGGATCCATTTCTATTGTGTCCATTTTCTATTGACAGCGTCACACTATAAGGGCCACGCTCCCACATCTATCCATAAACATCGCTGACAGCGTCACACTATAAGGGCCACACTCCCACATCTATCCATAAACATCGCTGACAGCGTCACACTATAAGGCCTAGTTCACACGACCGTATGGCTTTTATTGTTTTTTGCGGTCCGTTTTTCACGGATCCGTTGTTCCGTTTTTGAGTTCCGTTGTGTTTCCGTTTCCTTTCCGCTTTTCCGTTCCGTTTTTCCGTATGGCATATACAGTATACAGTAATTACATAGAAAAAATTGGGCTGGCCATAACATTTTCAATAGATGGTTCAGAAAAAAACGGAACGGAAAAGGAAGACATACGGATGCATTTCCGTATGTGTTCCGTTTTTTTTGCGGACCCATTGACTTGAATGGAGCCACGACCCGTGATTTACGGCCAAATATAGGACAAGCTCTATCTTTCAACGGAACGGAAAAACGGAAATACGGAAACGGAATGCATACGGAACACATTCCGTTTTTTTTGCGTAACCATTGAAATGAATGGTTCCGTATACAGACCGTATACGGAACACAAAAAAACGGCCCGTACACCCGCAAAAAAAACGTTCATGTGAACTAGGCCTAAGGGTCACGCTCCCACATCTATCCATAAACATCGCTGACAGCGTCACACTATAAGGCCCCTTTCACACGAGCGAGTATTCCGCGCGGATGCGATGCGGGAGGTGAACGCATTGCACCCGCACTGAATACCGACCCATTAATTTCTATGGGGCTGTTCACACGAATTTTCACGCATCACTTTTGCGTTGCGTGAAAATCGCAGCATGCTCCTCTTTGTGCGTTTTTCACGTAACGCAGGCCCCATAGAAATGAATGGGGTTGCGTGAAAATCGCAAGCATCCGCAAGCAAGTGCGGATGCGGTGCGAATTTCACGCACGGTTGCTAGGAGACGATCGGGATGGAGACCCGATCATTATTATTTTCCTTTATAACATGGTTATAAGGGAAAATAATAGCATTCTGAATACAGAATGCAAAGTAAAATAGCACTGGAGGGGTTAAAAAAAACTAAAAAAAAATTTAACTCACCTTAATCCACTTGCTCGCGTAGCCCGGCATCTCCTTGTGTCTCCTTTGTTGAAAGACCTGTGGTGAGCATTAACTATAGTTCAAGGACCTGGGATGACGTCACTCCGGTCATCACATGGTACGTCACATGATCTTTTACCATGGTGATTCACCATGGTAAAAGATCATGTGACGTACCATGTGATGACCGGAGTGACGTCATCCCAGGTCCTTGAACTATAGTTAATGCTCACCACCGGTCCTATACAGTAAAAAAAAAGACAGACGGAGATGCCGGCTACGCGAGCAAGTGGATTAAGGTGAGTTAAATGATTTTTTTTTTTTTTTAACCCCTCCAGCGCTGTTTTACTATGCATTCTGTAGTCAGAATGCTGTTATTTTCCCTTATAACCATGTTATAAGGGAAAATAATACTATTTACAGAACACCGATCCCAAGCCCGAACTTCTGTGAAGAAGTTCGGGTTTGGGTACCAAACACGCGCAATTTTTCTCACTCGAGTGCAAAACGCATTACAATGTTTTGCACTCGCGCGGAAAAATCGCGGGTGTTCCCGCAACGCACCCACACATTTTCCCGCAACGCCCGTGTGAAGGGGGCCTAAGGGCCACGCTCCCATATAGATCCCTAAACATGACTGAGAGCTTTACACAATTATAGCAGCTTTGAAACAAAAAAATATTGTTTTAGTGTGTCCATAGTCTGAGAGCCACCGTTTTTTTATTTTTTGACCGATTGTCTTAGTTAGGGATTCATTTTTTGCCGGTTGAGGTGACGGTTTGATTAGTACTATTTTGGGGGACATGCGCCTTTTTGAATGCTTGTTGTTGCACTTTATGTGATGTTAGGTAAAAAAAAAGTTTTTTTTTTAAAACTGTTTTTATGATATTTTTTAAGGTGTTTTTCGGACATGGTGGGTAATGTGACATATTTATGGAGCTGGTTGTTACGGACAAGGCAATACCAAATATGTGTATGTTTTTTTATTAATTTAATTTTTTTTAAGTAATAAATGAACGGATAAAAGACAATTTTTATTTTATTTTTAATTCATTTTTTTTTCAGTTTCAATTTGTATGCACGTTCACGTATTTGCACATTCCCTTTTTTTCATTTTCACTTTTTTTTAATGTCACTTTTTTTCACTTTTACATTTTTTTCATTCCCTTTGTTAATACTTTCACTTTCATACAGTGCATTGCAATAGTCATCTATTTCAATGCACTGTATTGTCAGTGCTACTTTTGCACTATTACAGTGCTCCAGACTAAAAAAAATACCTAGTAGCCATTGGCTCCTGAACTGAAATTTTTAGTCGCCAAATCGAAACCGAATCACAATTTTGGTATCGTGACAACGCTACGCCGATCAGATCGGCGTATGGTTGTTTTGAAACCAAAATTTTGATTCGCTTTCGTCACCATAAAAAAGTATTGCGATACTCAATACCGCGCAAAAAAAAACACACCAAAAAAAGCCGCGTGCATTTGGCATTTTATGAAACATTCGGCTCATAATAGAACAGTCCTATCCTATTTTTTGGGGTGATAAGGTGACTAAAAAATGGCGAATGCTCACCGCATAGGAGATATTTTTTTAGAATTTCATAGTTTGGACAGCGCTATGTAATATGTTTATTTATTTATTGTTTATATATTTTATATGTAAAATTGGGAAAGGGGGGATTTAAACTTAATATTTTAGAGTACTTTCTCACTAGCGTTTATCTTTTCCGGCATAGAGTTCCGTCCTAAGGGCTCTATACCAGAAAAGAACTGATCTGTCATAGCCCCATGCATTCTGAATGGAGAGTAATCCGTTCAGGATGCATCAGGACTAGAGTTGAGCGAACACCTAGATGTTCGGGTTCGAGAAGTTCGGCCGAACTTCCCGGAAATGTTCGGGTTCGGGATCCGAACCCGAACCGAACTTCGTCCCGAACCCGAACCCCATTGAAGTCAATGGGGACCCGAACTTTTCGGCACTAAAAAGGCTGTAAAACAGCCCAGGAAAGAGCTAGAGGGCTGCAAAAGGCAGCAACATGTAGGTAAATCCCCTGTAAACAAATGTGGATAGGGAAATGAATTAAAAAAATATAAAAAATAAAAAATGACCCAATATCAATTGGACAGAGGTCCCATAGCAGAGAATCTGGCTTCACATCAGCAGAGAATCAGTCTCTTCATGCCATAGCAAAGAATCTGGCTTCATGTCAGCACAGAATCAGTCTCTTCATGCCATAGCAGAGAATCTGGCTTCATGTCAGCACAGAATCAGTCTTCATGTCATAGCAGAGAATCAGGCTTCACGTCACCCACCACTGGAACAGGCCACTGTCACACATTTAGGCCCAGGCACCCAGGCAGAGGAGAGAGGTCCCGTAACAGAGAATCTGGCCTTATGTCAGCGCAGAATCAGTCTTCATGTCATAGCAGAGAATCAGGCTTCACGTCACCCACCACTGGAACAGGCCACTGTCACACATTTAGGCCCCGGCACCCAGACAGAGGAGAGCGGTCCCGTAACAGAGAATCTGGCCTTATGTCAGCTCAGAATCTGTCTTCATGTCATAGCAGAGAATCAGGCTTCACGTCACCCACCACTGGAACAGGCCACTGTCACACATTTAGGCCCAGGCACCCAGGCAGAGGAGAGAGGTCCCGTAACAGAGAATCTGGCCTTATGTCAGCACAGAATCTGTCTTCATGTCATAGCAGAGAATCAAGCTTCACGTCACCCACCACTGGAACAGGCCACTGTCACACATTTAGGCCCCGGCACCCAGACAGAGGAGAGCGGTCCCGTAACAGAGAATCTGGCCTTATGTCAGCGCAGAATCTGTCTTCATGTCATAGCAGAGAATCAAGCTTCACGTCACCCACCACTGGAACAGGCCACTGTCACACATTTAGGCCCAGGCACCCAGGCAGAGGAGAGAGGTCCCGTAACAGAGAATCTGGCCTTATGTCAGCACAGAATCTGTCTTCATGTCATAGCAGAGAATCAGGCTTCACGTCACCCACCACTGGAACAGGCCACTGTCACACATTTAGGCCCAGGCACCCAGGCAGAGGAGAGAGGTCCCGTAACAGAGAATCTGGCCTGATGTCAGCACAGAATCTGTCTTCATGTCAAAGCAGAGAATCAGGCTTCACGTCACCCACCACTGGAACAGGCCACTGTCACACATTTAGGCCCAGGCACCCAGACAGAGGAGAGCGGTCCCGTAACAGAGAATCTGGCCTTATGTCAGCGCAGAATCTGTCTTCATGTCATAGCAGAGAATCAAGCTTCACGTCACCCACCACTGGAACAGGCCACTGTCACACATTTAGGCCCCGGCACCCAGACAGAGGAGAGCGGTCCCGTAACAGAGAATCTGGCCTTATGTCAGCGCAGAATCTGTCTTCATGTCATAGCAGAGAATCAAGCTTCACGTCACCCACCACTGGAACAGGCCACTGTCACACATTTAGGCCCAGGCACCCAGGCAGAGGAGAGAGGTCCCGTAACAGAGAATCTGGCCTTATGTCAGCGCAGAATCTGTCTTCATGTCATAGCAGAGAATCAGGCTTCACGTCACCTACCACTGGAACAGGCCACTGTCACACATTTAGGCCCAGGCACCCAGACAGAGGAGAGCGGTCCCGTAACAGAGAATCTGGCCTTATGTTAGCGCAGAATCTGTCTTCATGTCATAGCAGAGAATCAAGCTTCACGTCACCCACCACTGGAACAGGCCACTGTCACACATTTAGGCCCCGGCACCCAGACAGAGGAGAGCGGTCCCGTAACAGAGAATCTGGCCTTATGTCAGCGCAGAATCTGTCTTCATGTCATAGCAGAGAATCAAGCTTCACGTCACCCACCACTGGAACAGGCCACTGTCACACATTTAGGCCCAGGCACCCAGGCAGAGGAGAGAGGTCCCGTAACAGAGAATCTGGCCTTATGTCAGCACAGAATCTGTCTTCATGTCATAGCAGAGAATCAGGCTTCACGTCACCCACCACTGGAACAGGCCACTGTCACACATTTAGGCCCAGGCACCCAGGCAGAGGAGAGAGGTCCCGTAACAGAGAATCTGGCCTGATGTCAGCACAGAATCTGTCTTCATGTCATAGCAGAGAATCAGGCTTCACGTCACCCACCACTGGAACAGGCCACTGTCACACATTTAGGCCCCGGCACCCAGACAGAGGAGAGCGGTCCCGTAACAGAGAATCTGGCCTTATGTCAGCGCAGAATCTGTCTTCATGTCATAGCAGAGAATCAAGCTTCACGTCACCCACCACTGGAACAGGCAACTGTCACACATTTAGGCCCAGGCAGAGGAGAGAGGTCCCGTAACAGAGAATCTGGCCTGATGTCAGCACAGAATCTGTCTTCATGTCATAGCAGAGAATCAGGCTTCACGTCACCCACCACTGGAACAGGCCACTGTCACACATTTACGCCCCGGCACCCAGACAGAGGAGAGCGGTCCCGTAACAGAGAATCTGGCCTTATGTCAGCACAGAATCTGTCTTCATGTCATAGCAGAGAATCAAGCTTCACGTCACCCACCACTGGAACAGGCCACTGTCACACATTTAGGCCCAGGCACCCAGGCAGAGGCGAGAGGTCCCGTAACAGAGAATCTGGCCTGATGTCAGCACAGAATCTGTCTTCATGTCATAGCAGAGAATCAGGCTTCACGTCACCCACCACTGGAACAGGCCACTGTCACACATTTAGGCCCAGGCACCCAGGCAGAGGAGAGAGGTCCCGTAACAGAGAATCTGGCCTGATGTCAGCACAGAATCTGTCTTCATGTCATAGCAGAGAATCAGGCTTCACGTCACCCACCACTGGAACAGGCCACTGTCACATATTTAGGCCCAGGCACCCAGGCAGAGGAGAGAGGTCGCGTAACAGAGAATCTGGCTTCATGTCAGCACAGAATAAGTCTTCATGTCATAGCAGAGAATCAGGCTTCACGTCACCCACCACTGGAACAGGCCACTGTCACACATTTAGGCCGCGGCACCCAGACAGAGGAGAGGTTCATTCAACTTTGGGTTGCCCCGCAATATAATGGTAAAATGAAATTAAAAATAGTATTGAATGAGGAAGTGCCCTGGAGTAGAATAATATATTGTTAAGGGGAGGTAGTTAATATCTAATCTGCACAAGGGATGGACAGGTCCTGTGGGATCCATGCCTGGTTCATTTTTTATGAACGTCTGCTTGTCCACATTGGCTGTAGACAGGCGGCTGCGTTTGTCTGTAATGACGCCCCCTGCCGTGCTGAATACACGTTCAGACAAAACGCTGGCCGCCAGGCAGGCCAGCACCTCCAAGGCATAAAAGGCTAGCTCTGGCCACGTGGACAATTTGGAGACCCAGAAGTTGAATGGGGCCGAACCATCAGTCAGTACGTGGAGGGGTGTGCACAGGTACTGTTCCACCATGTTAGTGAAATGTTGCCTCCTGCTAACACGTTCCGTATCAGGTGGTGGTGCAGTTAGCTGTGGCGTGTTGACAAAACTTTTCCACATCTCTGCCATGCTAACCCTGCCCTCAGAGAAGCTGGGCGTGACACAGCTGCGTTGGCGACCTCTTGCTCCTCCTCTGCCTTCGCCTTGGGCTTCCACTGGTTCCCCTGTGACATTTGGGAATGCTCTCAGTAGCGCGTCTACCAACGTGCGCTTGTACTCGCGCATCTTCCTATCACGCTCCAGTGTAGGAAGTAAGGTGGGCACATTGTCTTTGTACCGGGGATCCAGCAGGGTGGCAACCCAGTAGTCCGCACACGTTAAAATGTGGGCAACTCTGCTGTCGTTGCGCAGGCACTGCAGCATGTAGTCGCTCATGTGTGCCAGGCTGCCCAGAGGTAAGGACAAGCTGTCCTCTGTGGGAGGCGTATCGTCATCGTCCTGTGTTTCCCCCCAGCCACGCACCAGTGATGGGCCCGAGCTGCTTTGGGTGCCACCCCGCTGTGAACATGCTTCATCTTCATCCTCCTCCACCTCCTCCTCATCCTCGTCCTCCTCGTCCTCCAGTAGTGTACCTGGCCTCTGGTGTTGCAAAAAACCTCCCTCTGAGTCACTTCGAAGAGACTGGCCTTAAAGTGCTAAAAATGACCCCTCTTCCTCCTCTTCCTCCTGGGCCACCTCCTCTTCCATCATAGCCCTAAGTGTTTTCTCAAGGAGACATAGAAGTGGTATTGTAACGCTGATAACGGCGTCATCGCCACTGGCCATGTTGGTGGAGTACTCGAAACAACGCAACAGGGCACACAGGTCTCGCATGGAGGCCCAGTCATTGGTGGTGAAGTGTGTCTGATCCACAGTGCGACTGACCCGTGCGTGCTGCAGCTGAAACTCCACTATGGCCTGCTGCTGCTCGCACAGTCTGTCCAGCATATGCAAGGTGGAGTTCCACCTGGTGGGTACGTCGCATATGAGGCGGTGAGCAGGAAGGCCGAAGTTACGCTGTAGCGCAGACAGGCGAGCAGCGGCAGGGTGTGAACGCCGGAAGCGCGAACAGACGGCCCGCACTTTATGCAGTAGCTCTGACATGTCGGGGTAGTTGCGAATGAACTTCTGCACCACCAAATTCAGCACATGCGCCAGGCAAGGGATGTGCGTCAAACCGGCTAGTCCCAGAGCTGCAACGAGATTTCGCCCATTATCGCACACCACCAGGCCGGGCTTGAGGCTCACCGGCAGCAACCACTCGTCGGTCTGTTGTTCTATACCCTGCCACAACTCCTGTGCGGTGTGGGGCCTGTCCCCCAAACATATGAGTTTCAGAATGGCCTGCTGACGTTTACCCCGGGCTGTGCTGAAGTTGGTGGTGAAGGTGTGTGGCTGACTGGATGAGCAGGTGGAAGAAGAGGAGGAGGAAGCTGAGTAGGAGGAGGAGGAGACAGGAGGCAAAGAATGTTGCCCTGCGATCCTTGGCAGCGGAAGGACGTGCGCCAAACAGCTCTCCGCCTGGGGCCCAGCCGCCACTACATTTACCCAGTGTGCAGTTAGTGAGATATAGCGTCCTTGGCCGTGCTTACTGGTCCACGTATCTGTGCTTAGGTGGACCTTGCCACAGATGGCGTTGCGCAGTGCACACTTGATTTTATCGGACACTTGTTTGCGCAGGGAAGGCACGGCTCTCTTGGAGAAGTAGTGGCGGCTGGGAACAACATACTGTGGGACAGCAAGTGACATGAGCTGTTTGAAGCTGTGTGTGTCCACCAGCCTAAATGACAGCATTTCATAGGCCAGTAGTTTAGAAATGCTGGCATTCAGGGCCAGGGATCGAGGGTGGCTAGGTGGGAATTTACGCTTTCTCTCAAATGTTTGTGAGATGGAGAGCTGAACGCTGCCGTGTGACATGGTTGAGATGCTTGGTGACGCAGGTGGTGGTGTTAGTGGTACATCCCATGTTTGCTGGGCGGCAGGTGCCAACGTTCCTCCAGAGGCAGAGGAAGAGGCCGAGGCGGCGGCAGCAGCAGAAGAGGCCGAGGCGGCGGCAGCAGCAGAAGAGGCCGAGGCGGCAGCAGCAGAAGAGGTAGCAGGGGGAGCCTGAGTGAGTTCCTTGTTTTTAAGGTGTTTACTCCACTGCAGTTCATGCTTTGCATGCAGGTGCCTGGTCATGCAGGTTGTGCTAAGGTTCAGAACGTTAATGCCTCGCTTCAGGCTCTGATGGCACAGCGTGCAAACCACTCGGGTCTTGTCGTCAGAACATTGTTTGAAGAAGTGCCATGCCAGGGAACTCCTTGAAGCTGCTGCCTTTGGGGTGCTCGGTCCCAGATGGCGGCGGTAAGTAGCAGGCGGAGTCTCTTGGCGGCGGGTGTTCTGATTTTGCCCACTGCTCCCTCTTTTGCTACGCTGTTGGCTCGGTCTCACCACTGCCTCTTCCTCCGAACTCTGAAAGTCAGTGGCACGACCTTCATTCCATGTGGGGTCTAGGACCTCATCGTCCCCTGCATCGTCTTCCACCCAGTCTTGATCCCTGACCTTCTGTTCAGTCTGCACACTGCAGAAAGACGCAGCAGTTGGCACCTGTGTTTCGTCATCATCAGAGACGTGCTGAGGTGGTATTCCCATGTCCTCATCATCAGGAAAAATAAGTGGTTGTGCGTTAGTGCATTCTATCTCTTCCACCCCTGGGGAAGGGCTAGGTGGATGCCCTTGGGAAACCCTGGCAGCAGAGTCTTCAAACAGCATAAGAGACTGCTGCATAACTTGAGGCTCAGACAGTTTCCCTGATATGCATGGGGGTGATGTGACAGACCGATGGGCTTGGTTTTCATGCGCCATCTGTGCGCTTTCTGCAGAAGACTGGGTGGGAGATAATGTGAACGTGCTGGATCCACTGTCGGCCACCCAATTGACTAATGCCTGTACCTGCTCAGGCCTTACCATCCTTAGAACGGCATTGGGCCCCACCAAATATCGCTGTAAATTCTGCTGGCTACTGGGACCTGAGGTAGTTGGTTCACTAGGACGTGTGGCTGTGGCAGAACGGCCACGTCCTCTCCCAGCACCAGAGGGTCCACTAACACCACCACGACCATGTCCACGTCCGCGTCCCTTATTAGATGTTTTCCTCATTGTTCCCGTTCACCACAATTTTGAGAATGGCAAATTTGGGAATAGTTTTTCAACCCAGAACAAAAAGTCTGCGTTTACGGTCACTAGAAATAACTTGACCAGCTAAAACAGTACAGATTTGGTTGAATAGAAATGTCAGGCCTGTTTTTTTTTGCGCTGTGTGACAGGTATAGGTTTAATCACAGAATCAGACTTCTATCAGCACGCTAGCGTGTGTCTTAGGTTTTTCTGAATGACACTATCAGTACCTTCAATGTAAGATATCCTTTTTGGGATAGATTTCAAGTAGGCCTCAAATACCAGAAACTAGTTATTTTGAGAATGGCAAATTTGGGAATAGTTTTTCAACCCAGAAAAAAAAATGTGCTTTTACGGTCACTAGAAATAACTTGACCAGCTAAAACAGTACAGATTTGGTTGAATAGAAATGTGAGGCCTTTTTTTTTTTTGCGCTGTGTGACAGGTATAGGTTTAATCACAGAATCAGACTTCTATCTGCACGGTAGCGTGTGTCTTAGGTTTTTCTGAATGACACTATCAGTACCTTCAATGTAAGATATCCTTTTTGGGATAGATTTCAAGTAGGCCTCAAATACCAGAAACTAGTTATTTTGAGAATGGCAAATTTGGGAATAGTTTTTCAACCCAGAAAAAAAAATGTGCTTTTACGGTCACTAGAAATAACTTGACCAGCTAAAACAGTACAGATTTGGTTGAATAGAAATGTGAGGCCTGTTTTTTTTTTGAGCTGTGTGACAGGTATAGGTTTAATCACAGAATCAGACTTCTATCTGCACGGTAGCATGTGTCTTAGGTTTTTCTAAATGACACTATCAGCACCTTCAATGTAAGATATCCTTTTTGGGATAGATTTCAAGTAGGCCTCAAATACCAGAAACTAGTTATTTTGAGAATGGCAAATTTGGGAATAGTTTTTCAAACCAGAAAAAAAAATGTGCTTTTACGGTCACTACAAATAACTTGACCAGCTAAAACAGTACAGATTTGGTTAAATAGAGATGTGAGGCCTGTTTTTTTTTGCGCTGTGTGACAGGTATAGGTTTAATCACAGAATCAGACTTCTATCTGCACGGTAGCGTGTGTCTTGAATAGAAATGTCAGGTCTATTTTTTAGGCGCTGGGTGAGAGGCTCAACTTGCCCCTGATGTAGTATATGGCCAAAAAATAATCAGACTGTTGATGGTTAAATGCACTTCGGTGACACAGGCTCAGCCTGCAGCTGATGTAGTATATGGCCAAAAAATAACCAGACTGTTGATGGTTAAATGCACTTCGGTGACACAGGCTCAGCCTGCAGCTGATGTAGGATATAGCACAAAAATAACCACACTATTGATGGTTAAATACACTTGGTGATAGCTTGTGCTGGCGCACCACAAGCCACAAAATGGCCGCCGATCACCCCAGAAAAAAAGTGATCTAAAAACGCTCTGGGCAGCCTCAAAAAAGTGAGCAAGTCAATATTAGCACTTCAATGATCCACAGCTGCAGATCGATCACAGAATGAAGTCTTTTGGAGGAGTTAATCTGCCTAATCTCGCCCTAACGTCGCAGCTGCAACCTCTCCCTATGCTTCAATCAGCAGAGTGACGTGCAGCGCAACGTGACCCAAGCTTATATAGAGGCTGGGTCACATGCTGCACTGGCCTATCACAGCCATGCCAATAGTAGGCAAGGCTGTGATGGCCTCTTGGGGCAAGTAGTATGACGCTTGTTGATTGGCTGCTTTGCAGCCTTTCAAAAAGCGCCAAGAAAGCGCCGAACACCGAACCCGAACACAGACTTTTACGAAAATGTTCGGGTTCGGGTCCGTTTCACGGACACTTCAAAATTCGGTACGAACCCGAACTATACAGTTCGGGTTCGCTCATCCCTAATCAGGACGTCTTCAGTTCAGTCATTTTGACTGATCAGGCAAAAGAGAAAACCGTAGCATGCTACGGTTTTATCTCCGGCAAAAAAAACTGAAGATTTGCCTGAATGCCGGATCCAGCATTTTTCCCCATAGGAATGTATTAGTGCCAGATCTGGCATTCAAAATACCGGAATGCACCCGCACTGAATCCGGACCCATCCATTTCTATGGGGCTGTGCACATGAGCGGGGATTTTCACACATCACTTGTGCGTTGCGTGAAAATCGCAGCATGCTCTATGTTGTGTGTTTTCACGCAACGCAGGTCCCATAGAAGTTAATGGGGCTGCGTGAAAATCGCAAGCAAGTGCGTATGCGGTGCGATTTTCACGCATGGTTGCTAGGATGAAAGTCTATTCACTGTATTATTTTCCCTTATAACATGGTTATAAGGGAAAATAATAGCATTCTAAATACAGAAGGCTTAGTAGAAGGTCAATATAATAAACATTGGTGGCGCAGTGCGCCCCCCCTTAATATAATAAACATTGGTGGCGCAGTGCGCCCCCCCAATATAATAAACATTGGTGGCGCAGTGCGCCCCCCCAACAACCCAGTATGATAAACATTGGTGGCGCAGTGCGCCCCCCCTCAATATAATAAACATTGGTGGCGCAGTGCGCCCCCCCAATATAATAAACATTGGTGGCGCAGTGCGCCCCCCCAACAACCCAGTATGATAAACATTGGTGGCGCAGTGCGCCCCCCCTCAATATAATAAACATTGGTGGCGCAGTGCGCCCCCCCTCAATAGAATAAACATTGGTGGCGCAGTGCGCCCCCCCTCAATAGAATAAACATTGGTGGTGCAGTGCGCCCCCCCTCAATAGAATAAACATTGGTGGCGCAGTGCGCCCCCCCCTCAATAGAATAAACATTGGTGGCGCAGTGCACCCCCCCTCAATAGAATAAACATTGGTGGCGCAGTGCGCCCCCCCTCAATATAATAAACATTGGTGGCGCAGTGCGCCCCCCCATCAATATAATAAACATTGGTGGCGCAGTGCACCCTCCCTCAATATAATAAACATTGGTGGCGCAGTGCACCCTCCCTCAATATAATAAACATTGGTGGTGCAGTGCGGCCCCCCCTCAATATAATAAACATTGTTGGCGCAGTGCGCCCCCCCAATATAATAAACATTGGTGGTGCAGTGCGCCCCCCCAACAACCCAGTATGATAAATATTGGTGGCGCAGTGCGCCCCCCCCAATATAATAAACATTGGTGGCGCAGTGTGCCCCCCCCCTCAATAGAATAAACATTGGTGGCGCAGTGCGCCCCCCCTCAATAGAATAAACATTGGTGGCGCAGTGCACCCCCCCTCAATAGAATAAACATTGGTGGCGCAGTGCGCCCCCCCTCAATAGAATAAACATTGGTGGCGCAGTGCACCCCCCTCAATAGAATAAACATTGGTGGCGCAGTGCACCCCCCCTCAATAGAATAAACATTGGTGGCGCAGTGCGCTCCCCCCTCAATAGAATAAACATTGGTGGCGCAGTGCGCCCTCCCTCAATATAATAAACATTGGTGGTGCAGTGCGCCCCCCCAAGATAATAAACATTGGTGGCGCAGTGCGCCCCCCCAACAACCCAGAATGATAAACATTGGTGGCGCAGTGCGCCCCCCCTCAATATAATAAACATTGGTGGCGCAGTGCGCCCCCCCTCAATAGAATAATCATTGGTGGCGCAGTGCACCCCCCCTCAATAGAATAAACATTGGTGGCGCAGTGCGCCCCCCCTCAATATAATAAACATTGGTGGCGCAGTGCACCCTCCCTCAATATAATAAACATTGGTGGCGCAGTGCGGCCCCCCCTCAATATAATAAACATTGGTGGCGCAGTGCGCCCCCCTAATATAATAAACATTGGTGGCGCAGTGCGCCCCCCCAACAACCCAGTATGATAAATATTGGTGGCGCAGTGCGCCCCCCCCAATATAATAAACATTGGTGGCGCAGTGCGCCCCCCCCTCAATAGAATAAACATTGGTGGCGCAATGCGCCCCCCCTCAATAGAATAAACATTGGTGGCGCAGTGCACCCCCCCTCAATAGAATAAACATTGGTGGCGCAGTGCGCCCCCCCTCAATAGAATAAACATTGGTGGCGCAGTGCACCCCCCTCAATAGAATAAACATTGGTGGCGCAGTGCACCCCCCTCAATAGAATAAACATTGGTGGCGCAGTGCGCTCCCCCCTCAATAGAATAAACATTGGTGGCGCAGTGCGCCCTCCCTCAATATAATAAACATTGGTGGTGCAGTGCGCCCCCCCAAGATAATAAACATTGGTGGCGCAGTGCGCCCCCCCAACAACCCAGAATGATAAACATTGGTGGCGCAGTGCGCCCCCCCCTCAATATAATAAACATTGGTGGCGCAGTGCGCCCCCCCTCAATAGAATAATCATTGGTGGCGCAGTGCACCCCCCCTCAATAGAATAAACATTGGTGGCGCAGTGCACCCCCCCTCAATAGAATAAACATTGGTGGCGCAGTGCGCCCCCCCTCAATAGTATAAACATTGGTGGCGCAGTGGGCAGTGCCAATGAGGATTAAAAAATAAAAAAATAATTCACTCACCTCCTCCAATTGATTGTCTCCTGGTCTTTCTTTAGAACCTGTCAAAGGACCTGTGGTGACATCACTGTGCTCATCACATGATCCATCACCATGGTAATGGACCATGTGATGAGGTCAATGACGTCACCACAGGTCCTGAAGAAAGAACAGGAGACCGGCAGCTACGCAATCAACTGGAGGAGGTGAGTTAATTTTTTTTTATCCCTCATTGGCACTTCCCACTGTGCCACCAACGTTTATTATACTGGGGGGGGGGGGAGCGCACTGTGCCACCAACGTTTATTATACTGGGGGGGGCGCACTGTGCCACCAACGTTTATTATACTGGGGGGGGCGCACTGTGCCACTAACGTTTATTATACTGGGGGGGCGCACTGTGCCACCAACGTTTATTATTATGGGGGGGGGGCGCACTGTGCCACCAATGTTTCTTATACAAATACAGGAGGCGGGTGCTGGAATCAAATAGCCGGCACCCGACCTCTATGACAGGGAGCTGCGATCAGCAGCAGTTAACCCCTCAGGTACCGCACCTGAAGGGTTAACTCAACTGCAGCTGATTGCAGCTCCCTGTCACAGAGGTCGGGTGCCGGCTATTTGATTCCGGCACCCGCCTCCTGTATTTGTATTACAGGTCATTTTTCTTCATTGGTGGCGCAGTGCGCCCCCCCCCCCCTCCCGTCTCTTCTTATTGGCAGCGGCGGGGGCAGCAACACAGGGGGGAGGGAGAGACTCCTCCTGCGCTGCTGAGAACGATCATCTCCTGGGCCCCGCCGCTGTATTGAGCAGAGCTGCGGCGGCGGGTCTAGTCGCAAATGGCGACAAGACTAAAAAGTCTTGTCGCCATTTGTAAATTCAAAGCCTTAGGTCCATAGCAACCAGGACGCCTTTGTTAGGCGTCCGGTTGCCATGGCAATGATCGCGCCGTTGCAATAGCAGCAGCAGGGGCGCGATGGTAGAGAGAGGGAGCTCCCTCCTTCTCAACCACATAGATCTGGATGCCGGGTGTTAGCTGTTACAGTTACAGCTAACGCTCTCTGCTGATGGCAGCGGCTCCATTCCTGAGCCGCTGCCATCAATATCGGCACCGGATTGGAGGGGCGGAGCTTAGCGCAATCTTGGCCAGGAGAGTTACTGCCCCTCCTAGACTTTTGAATAATTAATTAGGCTGTCAGTGACGTCACCGGGCTCCCGGAGCAGCGGAAGAGGAAGCTTTCCTCCTCTGCAAGGGACCCGGTACGTCACTGACTGAAAAAAATCTGTTACTTCCTGCCATAAAGGTTTTGGGTAAAAAGGGTACTTAGAAACATGCTGAAAAGGTAGGACATGGGTGTATGTAAAGTGTGTGTATGTGCAATTCTATTAAACAATGGTCCCTAATCTCGGACAACCCCTTTAAGGACCAACCCAATTTTGGGGTTGTGTTTTTTCCTCAGTGCCTTAAAAGAGCCATATCCTCATTATTTTTCAGTCAACCTAGCCACATGAAGGCTGCTTTTTGCTGTGAATGAGATATGCTTTTTAATAACACCAAGTTATGGTACCTATAATGAATGTAGAAACTCAGTTGGAATGGGAAAAAAATGCAATTCTGCTTGTGATTTTTGGCTTATTTAATATCCGAGTCATGTCTCAAGGTCTATTTAAAGGGACTTATAGGATAACTACCTTACATCTGGTGGCATTAGAGGCAGAGTTTGCTAAGAGCTCCTTTGCATCTCTGTCACAGCAGTCATATAACGCCCAATGCGCTGTGACCACTGAAACCACTGTGACCACTGAAACCTGTGATTGATTGAAGCAGTCATGGAACCAAGCCTCTTTCTGGTCCTGTGGAGGCCGGAAGTGGCTGAGAGTCGGTACTATGGACAGGTGAGTGGCTTTTTTATGTTCAGGGGTACAGGAGAGGATCCCAAGTGTTGTTGGCTCCAAGACTGGACAACCCCTTTAACTCTATTTTGTTGGTCAATATGATTACATTGTGTTACGCTGAGCGCTCCGGGTCCCCTGCTGGCCTCGGAGCGCTCACAGCGTATGCCCCCAGGCAGCACTCCAGCGTCTCGGCGTGTGCGTCCTCGCTCTCTAGGGCGCGCGCGCGCGCCGGGACTCTTAGATTCAAAGGACCAGTGCACCAGTGATTGGTGCCTGGTCCAAAGGGGTTATTAAGGGTTAAGGTTGTGAGAGGCAGTGCTGACTTAATTAGGCTGCACCTGTGCACTGCCCATTTATACCTTCTCCTCCCACAGCTTTCTGCCGGATCTTTGTGCCTTGTGCCTCAGAGAAAGCGTTCCCTATGATGTTAGTTTGCCTTACCTGTTGCCGTACCCGTTGCTACCGTCCACTCGCCTTTGAACCTTTGCCGCCTGCCCTGACCGCTGCTACGTCCGACTACGCTCTTACCTTCTCCCTGTGTACCACGCCTTATCAGCTGCCAGAGAGGTCGAGTTGTTACTAGGGGATACGACCTTGCGGCGGGCTCTGGTGAAGACCAGTAACTGCTTAGAACCGGTCCTCTAGTACAACCCGCGCCATCGCCTCTCTGGTCCAGAGGATTCACTACCTGTCCTGCCGGTTCGTGACAGTAAGATCCGGCCATGAATCCCGCTGATGTTCCCCTGCCAAGCCTGGAGGACCTCACCACCATTGTGGCCCAGCAGGGTCAACGCTGGCCCAGTTGACCGCTATGTTGCAGCAGCTCCTGCCTTCTCTGCAACAGCCAGCTCCTCCGTCTGCTCCTGCTGCATCACCTCCGCCTGCAGTTACCACCGGTTCCAGAATCCGTTTGTCCTTACCAGACAAATATGACGGAGATGCTAAGCAGTGCCGTGGGTTCTTGTCGCAGTGCTCTCTCCACCTCGAGCTTCTGTCTGACCAGTTTCCTTCTGAGCGAGCCAAGGTAGCCTTTATTCTCAGTTTACTGTCCGGGAAGGCCCTGGCCTGGGCTACACCACTATGGGACCGCGCAGATCCTGCCACCGCTTCCGTCCAGAGCTTCTGCCTAGAGTTCCGGAATGTTTTTGAGGAGCCTGCCCGGGTTACCTCCGCAGAAACTGCCTTACTAAATTTGACCCAAGGAGGTTCTTCCGTGGGTGACTATGCCATTCAGTTCCGCACCCTGGCCTCTGAGCTGAACTGGAACAATGAAGCCCTTTGCGCCACCTTCAAGAAAGGACTTAACAGTGAAGTAAAGGACGTTCTGGCTGCACGTGAGCTTCCTTCCACTCTTAGTGACCTCATCTTGCTGGCCACTAGGATAGACAAACGTTTCGCCGAAAGACAAGAGGAACTCCTCCTTGAAAAGGAAAAAGCTCGTCCTAGACGCTTTCCTCGTCTGGCTCCCGTTTTTCCGCATTCACCTCAACCCGCTACTGGGTTTTCCGCCGTGGAAGCCATGCAGGTGGATCAATCACGCTTGACTCCGCAAGAACGAAGCCGCCGCAGAAACAAGAACCTGTGTCTGTACTGTGCCAGTACCGAGCACTTCCTTAGAGATTGTCCTCTCCGTCCACCGCGTTCGGGAAACGGTTGCACGTAGTAAGCGTGGGAGAGGCGTTGCTAGGTGTGGATTCTTCCTCTCCACGTCTCATCATACCCGTGCAGTTGATCATCTCTTCCAAGTCCTCTTTCTCCGCAGCCGCCTTCTTGGATTCCGGTTCAGCTGGCAACTTCATTCACACCTCCTTGGTTGACAAGTACCGTATTCCTGTAATCCATCTACCCAAGCCGTTTTTCATCTCTACTGTTAACGGTGAGAGACTCTCAGCCACCGTGCAGTTCCGTACCCAGCCTCTGCAGATGGACATCGGAATATTTCATACCGAGACTTTAGAGTTCTTTGTCCTTCCCTTCTGTTCCTCCGAACTCCTCCTGGGTCTGCCGTGGCTTCAACGTCATAGCCCTGTCCTGAATTGGTCCACCGGTGAGATCCTGCGTTGGGGCTCCTCCTGTTCGGACCGCTGTCTCAAGCCTGCTCTGGTCAAACAGAACCCGCAAGTTTCTCCGCCTTCTGGGCTGCCCAAGCCATACCATTCCTTCACGGATGTCTTCTGCAAGAAACAAGCTGAGGTTCTTCCTCTTCACCGATCCTATGATTGCCCGATCGACCTGATACTCGGTTCTACTCCACCTCGGGGCAGAATTTATCCTCTCTCACCTCCTGAGACTCTTGCCATGTCCGACTATATACGTGAGAACCTACAGAGAGGATTCATAAGAAAATCTTCTTCTCCTGCTGGGGCCGGTTTTTTCTTTGTGACTAAAAAAGACGGCTCCCTCCGCCCCTGCATTGACTACAGAGGTCTTAATAAAATTATCATCAAGAACCGTTACCCTCTGCCTCTAATCTCTGAGCTATTTGATCGTCTCCGAGGGGCTAAGATCTTCACTAAATTGGACCTTCGAGGGGCCTATAATCTGATCCGTATCCGTGAGGGAGACGAATGGAAGACCGCCTTTAACACAAGGGACGGCCATTTCGAAAATTTGGTGATGCCCTTCGGCCTCTGCAACGCACCTGCTGTCTTCCAGGAATTCGTCAATGATATTTTCAGGGACTTACTTTACACCTGCGTGGTCGTATACCTGGATGATATCCTCATCTTTTCCTCCAATTTGGATCAACACCGGGTCCATGTGCAACAAGTTCTTACTCGTCTTAGGAGAAATCGCCTGTACGCTAAACTTGAAAAATGTCTTTTTGAACGGACCTCCCTGCCTTTCCTGGGATTCATTATCTCAGCCCAAGGACTTCAAATGGACCCAGCCAAACTCTCGGCGGTTCTGGATTGGCCACGTCCCTCTGGTCTCCGAGCCATACAAAGATTTCTGGGCTTTGCGAATTACTACAGGCAATTCATCCCTCACTTTTCCACTCTGGTAGCTCCTATCGTGGCCCTCACTAGAAAAGGAGCTAACCCCAAATCCTGGCCTTCCCAAGCCGAGGAAGCCTTCCAGTCCCTGAAATCCGCCTTTGCCTCTGCACCCGTTCTCTCTAGACCAGATTCCACCAAGCCCTTCTCTCTTGAAGTGGATGCCTCCTCGGTGGGAGCCGGAGCTGTCCTCACCCAGAAGTCTTCCCGGGGCAAGACTTCAACTTGTGGCTTCTTTTCTAAAACATTCTCTTCTGCAGAGAGAAATTACTCCATTGGGGACAGGGAACTGCTGGCTATTAAATTGCCACTGGAGGAATGGAGACATTTACTCGAGGGCGCCACACATCCTGTGTACATCTTCACGGACCACAAGAACCTGGCTTATCTCCAGTCTGCTCAGAGATTAAATCCCCGTCAGGCTCGTTGGTCTCTGTTCTTCGCCCGCTTTAACTTTGAAATCCATTTCCGTCCGGCTTGTAAGAACATTAGGGCAGATGCTCTGTCTCGCTCCTCTGATGTGGTGGGCGACGAGTTAACACCTCGATATATTATCCCTCCAGAACGCCTTATTACAGTCGCTCCCGTGGACCTGCGCCTTCTTCCTCCTGGCAAATCCTACGTACCTCCACGTCAGCGGCTGCGAATTCTCAAGTGGGGCCACGCCTCCCCTTTTGCCGGTCATCCAGGGGTGCTAAAGTCTCTCCAACTAATCTCCCAAAGGTACTGGTGGTCTTCTCTGGAGAAAGATGTCTCAGACTTCGTCCGGCCTGTACGATTTGCGCCCGGGATAAATCGCCTCGCCAGAAACCAGCGGGTCTCCTCTTGCCTCTACCTGTTCCTGAAGTTCCCTGGTCTCACATCGCCATGGACTTTATTACAGATCTTCCCCCCTCCCATGGCAAGTCCGTTATTTGGGTCGTGGTGGATCGCTTCTCCAAGATGGCTCACTTTGTACCCCTGCCCAGTCTACCCTCTGCACCCATGTTGGCCAAACAATTTTTCCAACACATCTTCCTTCTCCATGGCCTTCCCAAACATATTATCTCGGATCGTGGGGTACAATTCGTCTCCAAATTTTGGAGGGCTCTATGTGCTCAGCTCGGGATCAAATTGGACTTTTCTTCTTCGTACCATCCTCAGTCTAACGGCCAAGTAGAACGGGTGAACCAGATTTTGGGTGACTATCTGCGTCACTTTGTATCCTCACGCCATGATGACTGGGCTGATCTACTTCCCTGGGCGGAGTTCTCCTACAACTACAAACAATCCTCTGCCTCTAACAAGTCTCCTTTCTTTGTAGTTTTTGGCCGTCATCCTCTTCCACCTCTGCCGCAGTCTCCCACTCCTTCTTCTGTACCTGCCGTTGACAGTCTTGTACAGGATTTTTCCTCCATCTGGCGAGAAACCCACACTGCTCTCCTCAAGGCTTCCGCCCGTATGAAGGTTCAAGCTGACAAGAGACGCAGATCTCCACCGGAATTTCGTCCGGGTGACAAGGTGTACATCCGATTTAGGGTCCCAAGGTACATCCGATTTAGGGTCCCAAGTTACAAGTTGGGCCCTCATTTCTTGGGACCCTATAAAATCAAGAGTCGTATCAATCAAGTTTCTTATCAGCTCCATCTTCCTCCCTCCCTCCGAATCCATAACTCCTTCCATGTCTCCCTTCTTAAACCTGCTGTCTTTAACCGTTTTTCTCCCAAGCTTGTTTCTCCCACCCCTGTCGCCGGTACCTCCGATATATTCTCTGTCAAGGAGATCTTGGCGACCAAGATCTCCCGGGGGAAAAGATTTTTTTTGGTCGACTGGGAGGGCTGCGGTCCTGAGGAGAGGTCATGGGAGCCGGAGGAGAACATCCTGGACCGGATGGGCTGTCAGCTGTGAAGGCTGCGCACAATGAGGTCACATGGTGCGTAGCCCTGCACAGCAGACAGCCGAGCGGAGGACCAGGAGGCGGTGAGTAAAGATCCTTCACCGCTTCCCGGTCCTCCGGTACTAATGAAGCACTTCCAAAATGGAATCACTTCATTAGTATTCGCCCCATAAGACGCAGGGGCGAATACTAAAAAAAAAAAAGTTTCATTTTTCCGCCCCCCTCCGTCTCTGCGCCCTAAGGCAAGCGCTTGGTCTGCCTTATTATAGCACCGGCCCTGGCTACATCTTCTGTGTAACGTGTGCACATCCCAAAAATATCAGTGACATCCAGTGTACTTTTTCCATAGACGGTGTCCGCTGCGGACCGTGACATTACCTGGGGTGCATATCCTGTGTAACGTTTCCAAATCCAAAATACCTGTGACATTCCCTGTAATTTTATATTTGCCGCTGCTGACATCAGCGATATTATCTGCGGTATTTTTCCTGTGTAACTTTTCCACATCCAAAATACCTGTGACATTCCCTGTAATTTTGTATTAGCCGCTGCTGACATCAGCAATAGTTAGGCCGCTGCAGACAGCGACATTATCTGCGCTACATCTCCTGTGTAACGTGTGCACATCCAGAAAATATCAGTTACATCCAGTGTACTTTTTCCATAGATGGTGACCGCTGCGGACAGTGACATTACCTGGAGTACATCTCCTGTGTAACGTTTCCACATCCAAAATACCTGTGACATTCCCTGTAATTTAATATTAGCCTCTGCTGACATCAGCGACATTATCTGTGGTATTTCTCCTGTGTAACTTTTCCACATCCAAAATACCTGTGACATTCCCTGTAATTTTATATTAGCCGCTGCTCACTAGTAAGCCCTCACCTACAATCTTTTAGATGGTCAGCTCACCTGCAGGCCCTCGCATTTAATGTTTTAGAGGGTCAGCTCACCAGCAGGACCTCACCTACAATCTTTTAGAGGGTCAACTCACCTGCAGGCCCTCGCATATAATGTTTATGAGGGTCAGCTCACCAGCAGGCCCTCGCCCATAATGTTTTACGGGGTCAGTTCACCAGCAGGCCCTCGCCCATAATTTTTTAATGGTTAGCTAAGCAGCAGGCACTTGCCCATAATTTTTCCGATGCTCAGATCAGCAGCAGGCACTCGCCCCTAATGTTTTAGAGAGTCATCTCTGCAGCATACCCTCACCCCTAATGTTTTAGATGGTCAGCTCAGCAGCAGGCCCTGGCCCGTAATGTTTTAGAGGGTCACCAGCAGGCCCTTGCTCCTAATGTTTTTGAGGGTCACCAGCAGGCCATCAATCATAATTTTTCATGGGTGTGTATGATGCCCCCCATTATGTGATATACAGGTTGTATCGGAGTGCCTCTTACTTCAAATTTTTGGCAGCACTTGCACTTTATATACAAGTAAATATACTGGAAATAATGTTTCTTAACAATTTTTCCTCTAAAATCGATTTTATCTTCATTTTTGTACGTATTATTGTCAGACTGTAAAAGTGGCGTACTACTCGGACAACATCGTTCCCAGCAGCGACCTGGGAGTCCAAGATGCATCCAGACATCCTCCCCATGCTGTTCCCGAACCATTTCGGTGGTGTTTCCATCTATTTCTGACCTTTTCTTATGAACTAGACACCCTCCCCTCTTCAGAGCAGGGGGTGCCTGGTTTAATGCTCGGGTTCTCCCATTAACTTCCATTGTGCTCGGTAGAGCACCCGAGCATCCCGAAGTGTTCGACCCGATCACCCGAGCACCCAAGAACTTTGGTGCTCGATCAACACTACTGTACATCTTTTTATAAAAGTGGCAACTGGGGAATAAAATCCTAAAATTTTTACACAAGCAGGCTTATGAGAAAATGTGCAACTTTTTTACATTCTTTGCCAGTGGGCCCATGTGCATTCTGACTAGTAATTAGTAAATTGATACAACTATGTTCTTGTCATTTGCAGCTATGCCCTTTTAGATGCACTCCATCTTATCAGCCTTGGCAGCAACTGCCAGGTTAACATATTAATGACTTATCCTCTATCCTATCTCTTCTGAACCCTGCAGTGTTCACAAACTACTGTTTTCAACCACATATGGGGTGTTGCTGTATTCAGAAGAAAATGGTAAGCATATTTTGGGGTCCTTTTTCTTCTGTTACCCCTTGTGAAAATAAAAAAAAACTGGAGCTTATGCAACATTTTATTGGAAGAAATGAAATTTTTCTTTTTCACTGCCAAGTGTTTGTAATTTCTATGAAATGCCTCGATAAATTCCTTGAGGGGTGTAGTTTATAAAATGATGTAACTTTTTGGTAGTTTCCACTGTCAGAGTACCTCAGGGTCTCTTCGAATGTGACATGGCACCCAAAAACCATCCAAGCAAAGAACTGCCTTCCCTTCTGAGCCCTATGTTGTGCCCATATAGTGGTTTTTGATCACATATGGATTTTTTCTGTAAACTGCAGAATCAGGGTAATAAATATTGAGGTTTGTTTTGCTGTGAAACCTTGCTGTGATACAGGAACAATAGATTAAAATGGAAAATCTGCAAAATAAGGGACATTTTAAAACATAACCCTACATTTTCCTTTCTTGTGGAATGCCTAATTGTTGTGGAACATCTAAAGGGTTAATAACGTCAGTTTTGAATAATTTGAGGGGTGTAGTGCATATAATGGTGAAGATAAAAGAGAGATAGGAGGCAGCGCCTCATGTGTGGTGTAGTAAGATGATTAAAAAAAAAGGGGTAAGTGAAAACTCTTACCAGATGATGTTGTGATGAGTCACAACACCTATGCGTAGCTTGTGCTGATTTGCCCGATCAGCATGCGGGGTGCCCCAGCTGCTGCCTAGGTTCCAGCCCCGTGCCTTGGAAGCAATCGTCGGGGAGAGGTATCGTATGCAGAAGAAGAAATATAATGAACCTTTTTGATGGCGCTGTCAGCAGGAGTCAACAACAGGTAGGTATTGTTAACACAATACTTTTTATTTTCAGTCAACGCGTTTCAGGGGCGGAGAGCCCCCTTCATCGGGACAATATACAGCTTAAAACCGCATTCACATGTGGCAGTTATTTGAACTCAAAAAAGGCGCGTGAGGCCAAACGAAGGTGGGGCAGGGGGAGGGGAAAAGGGCAGGGGGTGAGTGTGTATCTTGAAATCGTGGAAAGCTGTCATCTGGTATTCGATCCCTTATTCAGTCCCTTGCTGATCCCTTTAAAATTATATATATAGTGTGGACCTAATTAATTTTAGAAAAAGGGAAATAAATAGAATAAAATGGTTATAAACGGATATAACTACAACGGTTGAATTTGGCCATATTTTAGAAAGGTTGTAGATGGATTGGTCTAAAGTTAAGACTTTTTCTTTTCCCAAAAAAAAAAAAAAGGGAAGGAAGTGTAGAGCATGGTGGTTATTTTTGGTGGGATAATAAATAAAGATAGAAAATGAAAAAATTAATAAAATAATAAATAGTAGATAATAAATGATTGATAATAAAAGGTCCAGGGAATGGTATAGAGTTTGGTAGTTATATTGGTTACGTATAAAAGATTTTTTTTATAAAAATATAAAATATAAAATATATATATATATATATATATATATATATATATATGTGTCTCAGTAGATAGATAGAATAATAAAAAATATATATAATATGTATATACATATGTGTATGTGCACATACATATACATACATTTGCATACATGTACACCCATATGTCTCTTCATACATGTGCAATTGTACTGTAATTTCTATGAATGGCTGATTTTTTGTGGGGGAGGATATGGGAGAGCAACCACAAAAAAATAACATATTTCCAATGCAAGGTTAGTGGCTGTGGATACAATGTTATAGTTATTTTGTGAAGCTGTATCGGTTGTAAATCATAGACAAAGTTTCGCAAATGTAGCTAGCGGAGTGTTCTTAAGCAATAATGTAAAACTGCAGATGCTTGTTACATAAGAATGGTATTAGGAATATAACGATGAGGTCACCTTATTCTGTTGCATGGGCCTCTTGCAAAAAGGGGGGGGGGGAAAGGGGGACACATTACATATTCTTGAATACCAGGCGACACAAATATTGGGTGTCCCTTAGAAAAGTTTACATTAAAAGATGGTCTCATTAATTTCATTTGACCCATGGGGCGCGAGGGTATCTAATTGGTACATCCAGTAAACTTCTCGTCGCTGTAGAGTACTGAATCAGTTATATAGGTTTTCTGGTATAAAATCAATTGGTGTGATTCTGATTGGATGTTTTTGTTTCTCTAATGTGGAGGCACAATATCTAGAAAGGCTATGTTTTTGGTAATGTTTTTGAATGTTGAACCTATGTTGGTTTAGCCTACAGTGTAACTCCTGGTTGGTGCGCCCTACATATTGAAGCCCGCAGTTACACTCAATTAAGTAGATTACATAACTGGATTGGCATTTCAGATGATGCTTTATCATGAAGGTGGACCCATTATTGTTGGACGAATAATGTGTACATTTGTTGGTTATGGTCTTGCAGCATAAACACCGACTCTTTCCACATTTATAGCTGCCTAGTTTTTTAGATGGTAGAAGTGGGCCAACAGAACTGGTTTTCTTATTATGTTGTTTCGGCTTGCTGGGGGCAAGGAGGTTCTTAAATGTTGGGGCTCTCCTGTAAATCATTCTAGGCTTAAGTGGTAGGAGTTTTGCAAGGTATGGATCCTGAAGTAAGATATACCAGTATTTTGAAAAAATTGTACGTATACTATTGTTAGATGTATTAAACTGTGTGACAAAGTTCATATTCATTTCTGTGTTTGTCCCTTGTCTGTTTTTGGGCTGTAGGCAAGTTTCCTGTGTATCAGTGATGGTTCTACCATAGGCGTTTTTTATAAGTTTCCTCGGGTAGCCTTTCTCAATAAATCGTTTTTTGAGGATTTTTGCCTGATTTTTAAAGTCACTATCAAGGGTACAGTTTCGTCGGATCCATTTGTATTGACTATATGGAATGTTTTCTAACCATTTTTTGTTATGAAAGCTTGAGAAGTTAATGTAACTATTTGTATCAATAGATTTAAAATATGTTTGAGTAGCCAGTTGATTGTTTTTGGTGGAGATAATGATATCTAGAAATTCAATCTCACTTCTACTGTATTTAGGGGTAAATTTTATTCCCCAGCTTGTATTGTTTATTTTATTACAAAATTGTAAAGCAGTGTTTTCGTCCCCGTCCCATATGATAAAGACATCATCGATGTACCTTTTGTAGTACACTAGTTGTTGGGTCCGGGGTATAGTATTTTGGATGTGTAGTTTTTCAAATTCCCCCATAAAAAGATTTGCGAAGGATGGTGCCACTTTCGTCCCCATCGCGGTACCTCTGCATTGATGGTATGTAATGCTATTATAGATAAAGAAATTGTTCTCTAAAATAAAGCATAAACTGTCTGTGAGAAAGGCTACTTGAGGTGGTTTCAGTGTGGAGTCTCCCTCTAGGACAGTTTTTATACACTGTATGCCCAAATTATGTTGGATATTGGAATAAAGGGCTACAACGTCCAGGGTGAAGAAGGCGTATGAATCTTTCCACGTGATGTCTTTTAGTTCCCGAATTAGCTGACTGGAATCGTGGAGATAACTGGGTAGTGTGCGTACATAAGGTTGCAATAAAAGATCTAGATAGTGTGAGAGGTTGCTTGTGGCACATTTTGTGTTTGACACAATTGGTCTACCGGGAGGGTGTTTGACGTTTTTATGTATTTTCGGGAGGTGATAGAAGTAGGGGGTGCAGGGGGCTCTTGGTATTAGGAAGTTTTTTTCTTTTTTGTTTATATAATTTCTATCATGGGCGTCTTTTATTCTTTTTATAAGATCTTTAGTTATGCCTGGGAAGGGGTTTTCTGATACTTTTTCGTAATAGGTTGTATCATTGAGGATATTTAATGCCTCCTTCTCATAGTCTGCAAAGTCTTGGATAACTATCCCACCCCCTTTATCTGCGGGGCGAATAATTATATTTTCATTTACACTGAGTTTTTTTAGGGCATTTTTTTCTGGTAAGCTAAGGTTGTCTTTTCTATTTGACTTAGTTGTTATAGCGGTCATTGTTTTGATCTCGGAAGATATAAGATCAAAAAAAGTGGGGATATGGTGTCCCTGACTTTGGAGGGGAAAAATATTGGATTTTGGTCTAACATGTTGATGTATGAATGAGGATGGTTCCGTTCCTGTTGGTTGCTCTATTATTTCTCCTTTGGGGGGAAATTTGGTATTTTCAACATCAAAGTGCCTTTTGATTGTAAGGTTTCGCCTGAATTTTTGTATGTCTAGAAACAACTCAAAGGGATTGATGGTATTAAAGGGGCAGAAGGATAGACCCTTCTCCAGCACCTTGGTTTCTGTTGGAGTGAGTGTATGGGAGGAGAGATTAAAGATTTTTATGGTGGAGGTGGATTTATGTTTAGTTGTCCCTAGTGCCTGGACGATTTTCTTTTTTGGATACCTCCCCTACAGCCTCGTGTTCTAGTTTTCTTTTTCCAGGGATTGGTCTGAAGTATAGGGTGATCTGGTGAGTAACTGTTTGGGAGTTTGAAGGATGGGGGTGTGGCTGTGAAAGGCTGACAGGAGGTGGGGTGGTTTTGACATGCCCTAAAAAAGGTACTAGCGCAGAGGAACCGGATAGTGAATTGTCAATGATGATGACCTGATTATTGGCTTTGGTCGCCAATGGGGGTGTGTCGTGTGTGGTAAGGTTGCACAGTAGAAAGATGTCCGTGGGAGGACTATCTATTGAGGGTGCTGGTGTGAAGGTGGTAGGGATCGGTGAAAGAGAGATGGTGCGGTTGGTGGCAAGGAGATTGGGGGCCGGCAAGGGCACCAAGGGCTCGGCAGTGAGACTATAATTAGAAGCCTCTGGGGAACTGACTGGTTCATGGGAAAGGGGATCCATGGGTGGAAACCGGGATCGGTTTTTATATTCAATATATTTGTTTTTTTAGAGCCCTAAATTTCTCTATGAAGTCATCGTTGGCATTATTTTCTGAATGAATGGGCTGCGTAGGCTGGGAGGCTGCTGGGGTGGGCAGGAGTGGCGGCGGGATGCTGGGCGGCACAAAATAGTTGGATGTCACAGGATGGGGATGATCGACATCTATGTGCTCCTTATGGAGGGATCGCCGCTGGTGGGAACCTGGAATGTGTCCAGTGTTGGTTTGATGAGAACTACTGGAAGGGGCATGATCAGCCACAGGGTGAGGTGATGCAGCAGAGGTTTTGTGGGCACTGTGATTGGATCGGCGTGGATCCGTTCTGGTTTCACCCTTTCCATTATGTGGGTAGGACGTGTTATTCTTCTTATAGCGGTTATTAATAAAGGACCGCGATCTTGTGTTAGAATACTGTGCCGATCCTTGCTGATGTGCTGTAACTGGTATATGGGTCTGTCCCCCTTTATCCCCGTTCCAAGCTTGGTGATGGGTATCATGCTCAACATTCTTAGTTACTCTGTATTTGTTTTTTTCTTTATCTGTTTGGTCCCTCTGTAATTTGTTGGATTTATTAGCTACAATGTTTTGTTCGTTTAGGTAGAGCCTGTTGGTGAGGTTATGATTAATAACAGAGAAATCAGGGTGGTGGGAAAAACTACGCAGGAAAAAGATATTTTTCTCTATATCTTTGGTGTAATTATCTGCAATTTTTTCTCTTTGTCATGATGATTTTAATCAAACCCGCTGCACATTGATCCAGATGACTGTTCCACTCATGAGTGAAAGCTGGATCGTCTGGGAAAGTGGGAGGGATATTAATACGTAAACCTCTGGGTGATATATTTTCTTGCAAGTATATTCTCAGGAACATAATGTCTATAGAGTGCAGTAATTCACTCTTGCAATTATCCTCAAGTTCTTTGAAAAGCTCAAGCATCCTGTTAGTGTCAATAGGAGGATGATCTATTATATTCATGTTTAAAGTGTCCGATTGGGAAGTCAGATTTGATTTATTGGTGGTATAGCGGGACACCAGGGATTCACGCTGCTGTACTCGCTGAGGAAAGTATTCCATCTTTGTTCTTTGTTTGTTCAGAGCTTTTTCTCTCCGTATCAGATAAAATGAAAACACCAGACAAATGGCTGCAGATCCTCCAAGTGTAAAAACTCGGACTTGTACGTCCTCCGGTTGCAGTTAAAACAAACGCCGCTCCGGACACATGTGAAGATAAAAGAGAGATAGGAGGCAGCGCCTCATGTGTGGTGTAGTAAGATGATTAAAAAAAAAGGGGTAAGTGAAAACTCTTACCAGATGATGTTGTGATGAGTCACAACACCTATGCGTAGCATGTGCTGATTTGCCCGATCAGCATGCGGGGTGCCTGCGCTGCTGCCAAGGTTCCAGCCCCGTACCTTGGAAGCAATCGTCGGGGAGAGGTATCGTTTGCAGAAGAAGAAATAGAATGAAACTTTTTGATGGCGCTGTCAGCAGGAGTCAACAACAGGTAGGTATTGTTAACACAATACTTTTTATTTTCAGTCAACGCGTTTCAGGGTCGGAGAGCCCCCTTCATCGGGACAATATACAGCATAAAACCGCATTCACATGTGGCAGTTATTTGAACTCAAAAAAGGCGCGTGAGGCCAAACGAAGGTGGGGCAGGGGGAGGGGAAAAGGGCAGGGGGTGAGTGTGTATCTTGAAATCGTGGAAAGCTGTCATCTGGTATTCGATCCCTTATTCAGTCCCTTGCTGATCCCTTTAAAATTATATATATAGTGTGGACCTAATTAATTTTAGAAAAAGGGAAATAAATAGAATAAAATGGTTATAAACGGATATAACTACAATGGTTGAATTTGGCCATATTTTAGAAAGGTTGTAGATGGATTGGTCTAAAGTTAAGACTTTTTCTTTTCCCCCCCCAAAAAAAGGGAAGGAAGTGTAGAGCATGGTGGTTATTTTTGGTGGGATAATAAATAAAGATAGAAAATGTAAAAATTAATAAAATAATAAATAGTAGATAATAAATGATTGATAATAAAAGGTCCAGGGAATGGTATAGAGTTTGGTAGTTATATTGGTTACGTATAAAAGATTTTTTTTATAAAAATATAAAATATATATATATATATATATATATATGTCTCAGTAGATAGATAAAATAATAATAAATATATATATATATATATATATATATATATGCTACATGTGAATGCGGTTTTATGCTGTATATTGTCCTGATGAAGGGGGCTCTCCTCCCCTGAAACGCGTTGACTGAAAATAAAAAGTATTATGTTAACAATACCTACCTGTTGTTGACTCCTGCTGACATATGATGACATATGCATATAATGGTGTCATTTATGGGTTGTTTCTATCATGTAAGCCTCTCAAAGTGACTTTGTATCTGAAATGATCGTTACAAAAAGACAGTTTTAAAAATTTTGTTGAACATTTAAAAAATTGCTTCTAAAATTCGAAACTTTTTAACATCCTAAAAAAGTAAAATTACACTTACAAAATGATGCCCACATAAAGAATACATATGGTGAATGCTAATTAGTAACAATTTGTCACTATCTGTCTTAGGCCTCTTGCACAAGACCGTATGTATTTTGCGGTCCGCAAAAAAAGGATACGGATGACAGCCGCGTGCATTCCGTATTTTGCGGAACGGAACAGCTGGCCCCTAATAGAACAGTACTATCCTTCTCCGTAATGCGGACAATAAAAGGACATGTTCTTTTTTTTTTGCGGAACGGAAATACGGAAACGGAATGCACATGGAGTACCTTCAGTTTTTTTTGTGTGGACCCATTGAAATGAATGGTTCGGTATACGGTCTGCATAAAAAATGGAAACGGAATATAAATACGTTTGTGTGCAAGAGGCCCTAAAAGCAGAGATATTCAAATTTAGAAAATAGCACATTTTTCCAAATTTGCAATATATTTTTTTATAAATAAATGTAATCCTTTTTCCTTGAGCCTATGACAGCACCCTTGAATAGTGTCCGCCCCCTCCTCAGGACAGGAAACAGGAAACCGCAACCACTTTAAAAGGAGGGATCAACCGCCTACATGCCAGTACTATTCCAAGAACTAAGGAAACACAAACGTCTCATAACAATAACAACTTTTCTATACTTATAAATCTTAATTTTTTTTATATATATATATTTTTATATATATATATATATATTTTTTTTTTTTATAGGGAAGGGAATTAAGCGGGTGCTGTCATAGGCTCAAGGAAAAAAGATTACCGGTAAGTGTAATCACATATTTCCCCCTTCGCCTATGACAGCACCCTTGGATCTATAAGCGAGATCAGATTAGGGAGGGACAACTGCCTGAAGGACCTTATGGCCAAATACGAGACTCATTAAAGGGTAACTGAAGCCTGTAATGCCTAAAAACGTGTGAGGAGAACTCCAGGTGGTAGCTCTACAAATTTGCTCTATGGAGGTGGAGGCCCTTTCTGCCCAGGACGTGGAGACCGCTTTGGTAGAGTGGGCTCCAAATCCCGCAGGCGGGGAAACTCCCTTGGAGGAATTCGCTAAATGAATAGCCTGCCTTATCCATCTAGCTATAGTCTGGGAGGAAGCGGCCAAACCCTATCTTTTGCCCTGAAAGGAAATGAGAAGCTTAGAGGACGATCTCAAAGGTTGAGTGATCTCCAGGTACTGCAATAGACACCTCCTAACATCTAGACAGTGGAATTCTGACTCCTTCCTATGTTTTGGAGAGGCACAGAATGAAGGTAAGATGATGTCCTGAGAACAATGATAGGAAGAAGACACCTTTGGTAAAAATGAAGGATCTGGTGAAATTATCACCCGACCCTCCAAAATATTCAAATACCGCTTTTCAATAGAATAGGCTGAAATCTTACTCACTCTCCTAGCTGATGTAATAGTTAGTAAAAAGGCCAATTTTAATGTTAAAACCTTTATGGAGATCTCCTGAATGGGTTCAAAGGGATCTGACATTAGGGCAGAAAGTACCTAGAGGTAAATCGGGCGCTTCCAGTACATTTACTGGCTTATTTGCGAAAATACAAAAGGCCCTCCAAACACGTAAGTAGATCTTGGACGTGACTCTCTTACGACTTGCCAATAGAGTGCTGACTACCTCCTCTGATAACCCTTTCTTCCTTAAAATCTGCCTTTCAAAATCCAGGCAGTCAAATGAAGATTCTCTACCGCTGGGTGAAGGATGGGACCCTGAGCTAGAAGTCCCAGGAAGACTGGAAGAACCCATGGGGAGGCAACTGACATTCTGCAGAGCCAGGAAAACCAAACCCTCCTGGGCGAGAAGGGAGCTATCATGATGACTAGAGCACTCTCCTCCCTTATCTTTTTCAGGTCTCTTGGCAATAATTTTAACGGGGAAAAAGCATAAAGAAGTCTCTCTCTCCATGATTGAGCTAGAGCATCCACCGCTGTTGGATGCTCTTCTGGAAAAAGAGAGAAGAACCTCTTTACCTTCCTGTTGATTTTGGTAGCAAAGAGGTCTGTCACTGGAAAACCCCATAAGGCAACTATATTGTTGAAAATCTGCTGGTCCAAAGACCATTCTCATTGATGCAGACGATGGCGGCTTAAAAGGTCTGCTGTCACATTGTCCCTTCCTCTCAGATGTACTGCAGAAATTGACAAAAGAGAATCCTCTGCCAGACAAAGATCTTTTGACTGAGGGACATTAGACTCAGGGATCTGGTACCTCCCTGTCTGTTGATGTATATCACCGCAGTCATGTTGTCTGAATGCATTTTTACATTCCTGCCTCTTATTACTTGGAGATTCTCCTTCAAAGCTATCCAGATGGCGTATAGCTCCCTGAAATTGTGAGATTGGGTTTGAATCTCTGGATCACAAGACCCCTGAAGAAGAGGGATTCTATATGGGCCCCTCAACCGTAAGGACTTGCATCCGTGGTCAGGAGTAAGACATCTTGTCTCCGCCACGGAACTCACCCCCGGAGGTTCGATAGATTCATCCACCACTCCAGCGAGGAAAGTGTCTAGGGTGATAAATGAATCTCTGAGTCCAGAGACAAAGGACTCCTGTCCCAGTGTCACGGGATTCCGAAGGTGCACTCGGTCCCCCATTACCCGCAGACCTGTTGCTTAGCTTTGGGAATCAGGATCTGTGTTTGACCTCATTCCCAGGGCGGCTTTACTAGCTGGGTGGCTCCCTGCTCCTAGTCTGCCTTGAGCGCCGAGCTGATCACTCGGTGCTCGACTGGTTGGTCTGTCGGTCATGTGACTCTGGCCACGTCACATGACCCTCACTCCCCACTATAAATACAGGCAGCCTGCTGGCCACAGGTTGCCTGTTAATTTCTCGGTTCCTGGCTATTTGTTGGACTACTAAATACTTACCTGATCCTGTTCCCTGACGATCCTTTGCCTGCTCCTCCTGTACTGCGCATCCATCCTGGTATTGTGACCTCGGCTCCCACCTGACTACTCTCTTAGGACTCCTCTTGTACTTTGCTACTCTCCTGGTATTTGACCCTGGCTTCTCCTGACCATTCTTTGCTTAATCCGTTGTACTGCGTAGCTCTCTTGGTTCTGACCCGGTCCGTTCATGTTCCGTATTTTGTCTTGTCTGTCTTCCCTGCACATATCCTAAGTTAGGGACTGTCGTCCAGTTGTCCCCTGTCATCAGGACTTGTGAGGCAAGTAGGCAGGGCCAGGGGTGAGGGTGGAGCGCTGTGGTCACTATCCTTCCCCCTGTGTGTGTGTGGACGTGACCGTTACAGATTAACAGGCCCAACAACCACTGTATCATGAATCCTCTTATTACCCTGACTGACCATGTCTCTAACTTGACACAGATGGTGCAGGAGCTAGGAGAGAAACTCCGTTCTTTTGAGTTAGGGCAAGGTTCTTCCACTCTGCCCTCCAGTCCACATTTTGAACCCCAGATCAAGCTCCCAGAACCCTTTTCTGGAGACCGGAAGAGGTTTCTCTCCTTTAAGGAGAGTTGCAAACTCTACTTCCGTTTGCGCCCGTGTCCTCCGGTCCCGAGAGCCAACGCGTGGGGATTATCATTTCTACTACAGGGTGATCCCCAGGACTGGGCATTCTCGTTACCTCCTGGGGCCAGTTGTCTGACTTCTGTGGAGGGGTTTTTTCAGGCCCTGGGTACCCTCTATGATGAACCAGACAGGGCCCTGGTAGCCGAGACGGCACTTAGGACACTGGTTCAGCCAGGGCCATCTCCCTGCGGATGAGTATTGCACCCAATTCAGACGGTGGTGTGTCCCTTCAGGATGGAATGAACCGGCCCTGAAGAGTCAGTTTAGGTCTGGTCTGTCTGATAATTTAAAAGATCTATTAGTCAGTTATCAGGTTCCAGAGACCTTAGAGGAGATGATGACCCTAGTTGTCCGACTTGACCGACGAGTTAGAGAGAGACGACAAGAACGACAGTTCTGTTCTCAGATGGTGGTCCAGCCAGAGGCCTTTTCCAGGGACAACACTGAGGTCTCCACCGAGGAACCCATGCAGGTTGGCATGACCCAGGGTAATCTTCATCGCAGACGCGGAGAGTGCTTCTACTGTGGAGATCCTGGCCATTGGATCAACAGGTGTCCTAAGAGGGTCCTCTCTGACAAGTCTCCTAAGGCAAGACAACCTAAAGACCAGGTACACCCTGATTTTTCTAAATATAAGCTTTTGGTACCCATAACAATTTCTCTGGGGGTTAATAAGTGGCCGGGTAAGGCCTTTATTGATTCCGGTTCAGCAGCCAGCTTTATTGACTTAGAATTTGCTAGTAAATTGGGTATTCCAATGTTTGCTTTACCTACACCTATCCATGTCATGGCTATTGATGCTACTCCCCTGATTGGTGGTACGGTTAGGTCATGTACCTCTGAAATTTCTCTGACCTGGGTGTGTGCCACTCTGAGAGATGTTCTCTTTTAGTCTTGGAGAACCTACCGGTTCAGGTGGTACTAGGGTTGCCTTGGCTCCGTTTACATAACCCCACAATTGATTGGTTCAAAGGAGAGTTGGTGAAATGGGGACCTAAGTGTGACTCATGCTTGTCCGTGGTCCAGGCTGGGGTTTCAGTAAGGTCTAATACATTACCTTCAGTTATTAAAGAATATTCTGATGTATTCTCATCCCCTATTCCAGAGTTTCTACCCCCCCCCCCATAGACCTTATGATTGCGCCATAGAGCTAATAGAGGGTGCCGAATTTCCTAAAGGGCGAATTTATAATCTTTCAGGGCCCGAACGCAAGGCTATGGAAGATTATATTAAGGAGAGCCTTGCTAAAGGGCATATTAGACCTTCAGTCTCTCCTATGGGAGCAGGGTTTTTCTTTGTTAAAAAGAAGGATGGTGGTCTTAGGCCTTGTATTGATTACCGGAGATTAAATAAGATCACTGTCCAAAATAGATACACTCTCCCAATGATTCCGGATTTATTTAACCAGGTTCTGGGGGCAACCTGGTTTTCCAAGATTGACCTGAAAGGGGCATACAATCTAATCCGAATCAAGGAGGGAGACGAATGGAAGACAGCGTTCAATACTCCAATAGGACACTTTGAATATCAGGTGATGCCTTTTGGACTCAGCAATGCCCCAGCTGTGTTCCAAAACTTAAAGAACGATATTCTTAGAGAGTTCTTAGGTAAATTTATTATTGTCTATCTTGACGACATTTTGATATTCTCTCCTGATTTCGAATCTCATGTGTCTCATGTCAAACAAGTATTAGAGGTGTTGAGGGAGAACCAGCTATCCGCTAAGCAAGAGAAATGTGTCTTTGGTGTACAGGAGATACTGTTTCTAGGTGCACTCGGTCCCCCATTACCCGCAGACCTGTTGCTTAGCTTTGGGAATGAGGATCTGTGTTTGACCTCATTCCCAGGGCGGCTTTACTAGCTGGGTGGCTCCCTGCTCCTAGTCTGCCTTGAGCGCCGAACTGATCACTCGGTGCTCGACTGGTTGGTCTGTCGGTCATGTGACGCTGGCCACGTCACATGACCCTCACTCCCCACTATAAATACAGGCAGCCTGCTGGCCACAGGTTGCCTGTTAATTTCTAGGTTCCTGGCTATTTGTTGGACTACTGAATACTTACCTGATCCTGTTCCCTGACGATCCTTTACCTGCTCCTCCTGTACTGCGCATCCATCCTGGTATTGTGACCTCGGCTCCCACCTGACTACTCTCTTAGGACTCCTCTTGTACTTCGCTACTCTCCTGGTATTTGACCCCGGCTTCTCCTGACCATTCTTTGCTTAATCCGTTGTACTACGTAGCTCTCTTGGTTCTGACCCGGTCCGTTCATGTTCCGTATTTTGTCTTGTCTGTCTTCCCTGCACATATCCTAAGTTAGGGACTGTCGTCCAGTTGTCCCCTGTCATCAGGACTCGTGAGGCAAGTAGGCAGGGCCAGGGGTGAGGGTGGAGAGCAGTGGTCACTATCCTTCCCCCTGTGTGTGTGTGGACGTGACCGTTACACCCAGACTTCCAGAATCTGCAGTTGGAGTGGTCTCGAGTGGAACTGGGCCCACTCCACCCCCGGAATGACAGCTGTCATAAGCCCTAAAACACTCTGGATCTGATCAGACAGGCTTTGTGAACGGGAAGCAAACACATCTGTGATGTGGAATCTAGGGTCATCCCTAAAAAGATGCACACCTGACTCGGAATTAAACTGGACTTCACTATGTTTAGATCCCATCCTAATCTGTCCAATATCTCCCTGAACCATGAAATCTGCTCCTCCAGCTGTGTGAATGTCTGAGAGAGAAGGAGAAAGTCGTCCAGATATGGGATAACGACTAAATCCTTCCCCCTCAAATGGGCCATCATCTCTGCTATAATCTTTGAGAATACCCTGGGGGCCTGTGACAACCTGAAGGGGAGCACCCAAAATTGCATGTGCAGGACCCTGTCCTCCAACTGAACCGCTACCCTTAGGTACTTTTGATGACTGGGATGTATAGGGACATGGTAGTAGGCATCCCTGAGATCCAGGGACCCCATAAAACAATTTGGAAACAGATTTAAAATCACTGACTTGATCGTTTCCATACGAAATCTCTCGTACACTAGAAACTGGTTCAGAAGTCTCAAATTTATTGTTGTACAATAGGAGCCGTTCGGCTTTTTTTTTTACAAAAAAAGAGGGTTGAATAAAACCCTTTAGATCTTTCTTGCACTGGGACTTCCAACAGAACATTCTTTTCTAATAAGGAAGATACCTCTGAAACTATGGCTGCCTGTTTCTGAGGACTTGAACGATAATCTGTTATAATGAACCTTTCTGTCGGCAACGTCTGAAATTTTATCTTGTAGCCCTCCCTTAGGATGGATATTATGCATGTGTTGTTTGATATCTTTTGCCACGGTTCTGCGAGGTGAGCAAGCCGACCTCCTACTGGGGTCCTGGCATCATTGTGGCTGCTTCTTTGATGCCTCTGCTCCGGAAAAAAGATATTCCTTGGACCTTCTGGTAGTACCTGAAGTTTGCCTAGACACCTCCTTTCTCCTATAACCACCCCTATTTGTCTGAGAACGGAAGGGTCTCTTAGGAGGTTGCTGACTAGTGGAAGGGAACCCCTTCTTTCTGTCTGAGGACTTCTCAAGCAAATCATCCAAGACCGGGCCAAACAAAAATTCTCCCAGACATGGAATAGTGCATAGTTTTGGCTTGAAGGTAGAATCTCCCTTCCAATCCTTCAACCAAATGGCTCTACGTGCTGAATTAGATAGAGCGGAAGCTCTAGCAGAAAATGTTAACAAATCTGCCGACGCATCGGCTAGAAAATCAATGGCACTAAAAATAGTGGGAAATTAAGACAACAGCTGCTCTCTAGGGGTTCCTTCCTTTATATTATTCTCTAAATCTTTCATACAAATTTTTAGGGATCTAGCCACAGAAGTGGCCGCAATGGCAGGTCTAATAGCTCCCCCCGTAGCTTCCCAGCTCTTTTTAAAATAAATTTCTATCCATGGGGTTTTTTAGGGAGCCTGTGTCTTCAAAGGGAAGGGACGCTTTTTTGGAAATCTTGGCGACTGGGGCATCTAGTTTTGGGGCCCTATCCCAACAAGCAGAGACTTCCTCATCAAATGGATATTTACGTTTTAGGGAAGAGGGAATATAAAATTTCCTATCTGGTTTACTCCATTCCCTATTGATAACAGCAGCAATATTTTCATGTACACCAAAGCCCTTCATTTTTCTTGGACCCAGGCACTCAAACATGGAGTCCCGTACAGACTGTGGCGCCTTATAATCGTCTAACCCCATGGTGGCTCTGACAACCCTGAGCAGAGAGTTAATATTCTTGGGCTGAAAAAGCGGTCTTCCCGCTACATGATCATCAAAGGATTCATCCGATGACAGTCTATCTCCCTCTTCCTCCAATCCTGACAGTAATTCGTGATCGCTGGAGGGGGGGATAGAGGCAGCTGCAGAGGTGCTGGGGACCTTCTAAGAGGCTGTTGTCACGGGGTTCCGAAGGTGCACTCGGTCCCCCATTGCCCGCAGAACTGTTGCTTAGCTTTTGGAATGAGGTTCTGTGTTTGACCTCATTCCCAGGGCGGCTTTACTAGCTGGGTGGCTCCCTGCTCCTAGTCTGCCTTGAGCGCCGAGCTGATCACTCGGTGCTCGACTGGTTGGTCTGTCGGTCATGTGACGCTGGCCACGTCACATGACCCTCACTCCCCACTATAAATACAGGCAGCCTGCTGGCTACAGGTTGCCTGTTAATTTCTAGGTTCCTGGCTATTTGTTGGACTGCTGAATACTTACCTGATCCTGTTCCCTGACCATCCTTTTGTCTGCTCCTCCTGTACTGCGCTTCCGTCCTGGTATTGTGACCTCGGCTCCCACCTGACTACTCTCTTAGGACTCCTCTTGTACTTCTCTGCTCTCCTGGTATTTATGACCCCGGCTTCTCCTGACAATTCTCTGCTTGCTCCATTTGTACTTTGCAGCTTTCCTGGTATTGACTCGGTCCGTTCACGTCCTGTTGTTTGTCTGTCTGTCATCCCTGCACTTACTCCAAGTTAGGGATTGCCGTCCAGTTGTCCCCTGTCATTAGGACTCGCGAGGCAAGTAGGCAAGGCCAGGGGTAAGGGTGGAGCGCAGTGGTCACTTCCCTCCCCCCTGTGTGTGTGTGTACGCGACCGTTACAGCTGTTAACCGACTCCTTCACTGACTCCTTAACTTCATCCCGGATCATCTGTTTTAGACTGGTCATAAGAGACGGGGCCTCATCCTCCAATAACTTGCTTACACAGGTCTGACAGGCTTTCCCCAGCCCGAGGGTAACTTTTTCTTACAAATAGCACACGCTCTATCCTTAGATCTGGAGACCCTTCTACTCTTCTTGGAGACCTAAATACAGAAAAATAGCCCCATAAGAAACTGCAATCTTAGAGTTTATGGGGTATTCAACCCTCTTACCCCACCATGGTACCAAAGATTCATTGGTGGTTTCAGTGGGGACTGCTAGCTTCTTCTCCGGCTAGCAGTATGAGCTGGCTGAACTCTGCCGGGCGGCTCCCCCCACTTCCGGTCTACAGCTTTGCGCTTCTTCCTACTGCCGAAAACCGGAAGTGCGGCAAATGCCGGCAGCCAAACATGCAGACACGGCTGCAGAGGTCCGCGCGTCCGGGAGGCATGCGAACCTCCCGAACCGAGAAGGGACAGGAGCGGGAGGAAGAGTCAGAGGCTCAGGCTCTGCAGCAAGTTCCTCAGAAGTCTTACACTGCCGGGTAAGCCCTCCTTATAATTCAATACACGGGGCGCCCGCAACTCCTCAGATCCTCGTGGCTTGGGAAATCCAACCCTGTCCCTTAGGACAGAAAACAGAACTGGCGTGTAGGGGGTTGATCCCTCCTTTTAAAGTGGTTGTGGTTTCCTGTTTCCTGTCCTGAGGAGGGGGCGGACACTATCCAAGGGTGCTGTCATAGGCGAGGGGGGAATAAACAGTCTCAGAATCTCTGAGATAAGTAAAAGCTTTCCAAAGTTATTACCACATAATTGACACAAGTGACATGTCAGATTTACATAGACTTGTATTGACGTGTAATCTAATATTTCAGCAGAGCTTGTCCCACCTTGGATGGTTTTAGAGCATATTTTAAAGTGAATAGCAATTCACAAGGAGGGGGGATAAATAGCTGATAACATGAGAACTAGATATTTATGACTGATAAGACATATTACAAAGTATCTTTTGCTCACCTACGGTATAGTATTGATTTATGCAAAGTTGTGTGAAAAGTTAAGGCTATATTACCCAGGCTAATGCAAACTGAATGAGGATGGAATGATTTGTTCCTCCTTCTTTCAGTTCTATTCATTATTGGCAGCACGATCAATGAATGAGCGTTAGCTCGTCCGCCATGTGATTGGCTGCTTGAAGTGAAGAGCGGAAGGGGTCATATTCGAATTTGTGATATTTCGCAAATATTTTGTAGAATATTCGTCATATATTCGCAAATTTCTATTTTTATTATATTCTACATTCTTTTTTTTTTACGTAAAAAACAGATTTTTAAAAATATCCCATGTCTCTACTCTTATTTTTGAGGACAGTCAATAGAATATAGTGCTATATATCAGTTTTTATAATATTTGTCATTTTTTACACCTGAACACATCATTCCTCCCTGCTTCTTGCTTGTGGGCCAATGAGTCATTGGCCCAGAAGCAACTTAAGCAGGGAGGAATCATGACTTCAGTTGGAAAAAAATGACAAATATTCTAAAAAACTAATATATAGCACTATATTCAATATAGTGCTATATATTCCTAATGACGAATATTCGTCATTTTTTTCCATCTGAAGTAAACACATGATTCCTCCCTGCTTCTTGCTTGTGAGCCAATGACGTCATTGGCCCACAAGCAAGAAGCAGAGAGGAATCATGTGTTCAGATGGAAAAAAATTACGAATATTCGATATAACGAATATATAGCACTATATTCAAAATATTCGCGAAGTGCCGATATTCGAGATTAAAATTCGCTATTCGAATATTCACGCTCAACACTATGCTTGATTATACCAGCCAAAGCTTTAGTGACCATTTAGAGCTAATTTTACTCTCTTCAGCTACGGGTCTCTCTGTCTACAGCTTTGCTTTCTTTATCTGTTTTTACATTTTTTTTTTTCTTTGTAGCTATTTAGAAGTTTAAATGCTTTCTTTTTTGTTTATTGTCTCCTTTACATTTATTATTAATGCACATTGCTTTTTCCCTGTTCCGAATTATTTTATTTCTATATGCTATATACCTCTCACAATGGAAATTTAGGATATTTTTTAAAATATCCCATGTCTCTACTCTTATTTTTGAGGACAGTCAATGAGGTTAAGGCCCCTTTCACACGAGCGAGTATTCCGGACCCATTCATTTCAATGGGGCTGTGTACATGTGCATTTGTTTTCACGCATGACTTGTGTTTTGCAGTCCGCAAATTTCAGATCTGCAAAAAAAAACGGATAATGTTCGTATGGCCTCCGTTTTTTTTGTGGATTCATTGTAACAATGCCTATCCTTGTCCGCAAAACGGGCAAGAATAGGACATGTTATATTTTTTTTGCGGGGCTACGGAACGGACATACGGATGCATTTTTTGCGGACCCATTGAAATGAATGGGTCTGCATCCTATTCGCAAAAAAAAACGGAACGGACACGGAAAGAAATAACGTTTATGTGCATGAGGCCATACTCAGCGATTTTCATGCAATGCTGGCCCCATAGAAGTGAATGGAGCTGCGTGAAAATCACATCTGCAGTGGGACCATTAGGCCCTCTGCAAACGATTGTGTCCGGATTAGTTACGGATGTGTTACGGATGCGTTCAGTGAAAACTGCGCAATTTCGCAAACAAGTTCATTCAGTTTTGTTTGCGATCGCGTTCAGTTGTTAATTATTTTTTTTGCGTGGATGCAGTGCTATTTAATCAGTTTTGCACGCGAGTGATAAAAAACTGAATGTTTACAAACAACTGCAGAGCACATTTATTTTCCTGTATAACATATATTGGCTGTATTTTGCATGCACGTGGTATTAATAGGCCATATTCACAGCCTTCACTAGATAGGGCTGGTGTCACCCTATCTATATAGAAAAGGGGAAGATTTTAGAGACAAGGTAGTCTAGTCTTGGACATCAAAGGAAGCACGTGCAAAATGTGGGAGCTGACAGTTTAGTCTGTCCTGGAACAGGTACCAACCAAGCAAGGCTAAAAAAGAACATCTAAAAAAGCTGAAAAAGAAAGGCATGACTAGTGTATTGTCAATTCGTTCTCCCTGCCCATACCCCATTTCCCCAATAAGACACAACAACATAGGTGGATTTTATTGGCCAGAGCAGCCATTTTATTATTAAACATAAATAACATAAATATTAAATAACAACTTACCCAAGGCCTTCCCACCTGAAGGACTGCTCCAGAACCTTACCAACCTAAAACCTGACTTGAAATCACGGGGGGGGGTCCTTGGAGCCCCGCAAACCTGACAGTTAACTGCCCCGCCCCCTCCTTCAAATTACCTCTAGCCGTTAAACGCCATCTCAGAGGCAGAACCGGTAACCATGGGCAACAACGAGGGCAGATACCCGCCATACGCCACTCCTTAAACCAATCCCTGGGGAGTCCAGAGCCTCCTTTGGCTCCCTCCCCACCACACCAGAGCCACCATAACCACAAATTCCAAGGACAACACACCGCCCACGACCCAAGGGGGGGAACACCTCACACCCTTGTGTCCCGCCACACCCGCAAAGCCACCTCAATCCCATCCTGCAACCCTGCGTACCTCAAATCAATGCCCACTGCATTGAGGTGCACCCCATCACATCTCCAAAACGCCCCTTCCCCTGCGCCTCACAACAACACCGCCATTCCTCGCCACAAAACGGCCCACCGCCCTATTAACCTTTATCCGTGCCTTGTTTAGTCTTTCCACCGACCTGGCCTCCCTCCAATGCTTCCTCGGCACAATGTCAGCCAAACCGTCACTACGTCTGGAAACTGCACCCACAGCCAAAGCAGATCAAACAATATATCTTTTGTGAGCTCCCGGCAGGGGGCGCAAACACAAATCGTTACCCCCCACATGCAACACTAAGATCTCTGGGGAAGCATCCAATCTTGCAAACCTGTGGAATTCTGGTAGCACCCGACTCCACAGCATGCCCCTCAACCCCAACCACCTAATCACCGCTACATCTCTTGAAAAACTCAGTTGCCTTCCAACCGGCCTGACATCCGCCCGCAACGCCCCCCAAAATACATAGGAGTGGCCCATAACCAAACCAGACAAGCCGCACCACCTGTAAATACAAAACCCAAAGTCAACAATAGAAGGCCCCCGAATACCCCCCACCTGACTCATCCCCCCAAGCCAACTACTCTCATAACAACGCCGGCCTGACGTACGACCAAAACCGAATGGACTCCCATTGCCCAATACGACGAATAACATAATCCCCCACATTCCTATGAGACACCTCAGTAGCTGCCCCAATACAGAATGAATGACTCCCAAATAGCGATGGGTCCCTACCCAACTTTATTAAACACCCGCTTAAAATGTCTATGAACTAAAAATGCGACAAGAATAATCTGTCCTCATGAACCAACAACAGCCCCTCTACCCCAACACCCCGCACCCCAAACTCCCCAAGACACCGTACAGGGCACGCAACCGATCCCTCCACTAGAAACAAAACCACTCTACATCCCCTAACAAACTGGTCAGTTTTTGACCTCCTGATACAAAACTCAATCCTATCGTGAAACAAGACCACGTCCTCCCTTTGCAAACCCCAAGCGCGGCACCTGCTTGGGCTAACCAATTCCCCAATACGCAATGCCCCAAAAAATGATAGAGAAAAAGCCAACCTAAACAATCTCTCTTCCCCTACCGACCCACAAACTTGCCCCAACTGTACAATCAGATCCACTAACAACTCAAAGGAGACCGGCCGGCGCTGATCCCCCCCGGACAACAACCTCCTCCAACCCTTTAGCGCCTAAACAACCCAAAATGATTTTGTAACATCTTGCACGTCCCGGCTCCTGCAACCAAACGCCACCCCTGCCATAAACTTGTTCATCCTGGATATTGACCATCCCTCCTCCCTGCAATGCCCCACAAACATTAACAACAAAACCCCTTCCTCTAGCCCACACCCCTGAAAACGCTGCTTCCATGTATCTCACAGATCCCATGCCTTCTAGTAAACCGCCCAGGTACCTGACGCCAATGACCCCCTCACCAACTCGTCTACCGACCGAATGGCAGATTCCACAGTTCCTGAGGGAAGCCTGTTCCTTCCATGTCCGCCTCCGGTGCCAGCCCCCGAAACCGGTCACACTGGAAATGAGACAAAGCATCTGCAATTGAGTTATCCACCCCAGGAACATGGGCCGTGACTATCCAAGACAAACAAACCAAAACCAGGCGCTGCAGCAAGCGTACAACCGGCGGTGACGAGGCCAAAAGGTGATTAATGGACTCTACCACCCCAAATTGTCGCAATGGAAGCACACTTTTTTATTCCGGAAAAAATCCCCCCAAATAGCCACCGCCAACACAATGGGGAAGAGCTCTAACAACACCAGATTCATCACCCAACCCTCATCTCTCTATTGCACTGGCCACTCCCCCACGCACCACCGACCTTGCAAATAAGCCCTGAAACCATACCCCCGCCGCGTCTGTAAACAAGTCGAGATCCGCTGCCACCATCTCGTCCGCCATCCCAAATTAACGCCCATTATACGTCTCCAAAAAGGCCGCCCACACCTCTAAATCATCACGAAATTATGAGGGGACTGGACTCCCGCTGTTGCCCTAGTCAACCTTCTACAAAAAATCCGCCCCATGGGCCTGATATGGCACGTGAAATTGAGCTTCCCTAACAACGACCGAACCTCCTGCAGCCGCATCTTTTTGCACCCGCATGCCGCTGCCACCACCTGCCGTAAATCCTCCACCTTATCCTCAGGCAGCCTACACTCCATCGCCACTGTGTCAATAACTATCCCTAAAAAACTTAACGCGGTAGTAGGGCCCTCCATTTTTTAAAACGCCAAGGGAACCCCAAAACGATGTGCCATAGCCTCAAATGAGTGTAACATAACCGAACAACCCTTCGAGTTTGGCGGCCCGATGAACAAAAAATCATCCAAATAATGGATGATGGAACCCCAGCCCGACCACTCCTGAGCCACCCATTCCAAAAACATGCAAAACTCTAAGTAAGCACATGAAACCGAACAACCCCTGGGTAAGCGCCTATCAACAAAAAACCCACTATCCCAAAAACAACCCAGCAAATGCTGACACTCAGGGTGCACAGGCAAAAGACGAAATGCCGCCTCAATGTCCACCTTGGCTAAAAGAGCCCCCCCGTCCATATTCCCTAACCCAACGAACCGCTTCGTTGAACGATGTGAAAACCACCAAACACAACTCCGGCGCAATCCTGTCATTAAGCGAACCCCCCTTTGGAAAATAAAGGTGATGGATTAGATGAAATTTGTTAGGCTCCCTCTTTGGTACCACACCAAGCGGTAATACCCATAACTCCGGCATCGGCAACTCCCCAAAGGGACCTGCCATGTGACCCAACTCCACTTCCTTCCGCAACTTCTTAGACACTACCCCCGGAAACTTCACCGCCGACCTCAGATTCTCCCCCCCTTGCCAAAACTTGCCCTCCACATACGGAATACAAAAACCTTCCCTAAAACCCGCCAAAATGAACTCTGCTGCCGCCGCATTCTGGTACCTATTTAGAAACTGCACCATCTCGGCCACCCGAATTGGCGTCCGGACCTTTTCCAGGTGCATCCACCCAACTCTTCCCCTTGCTTCCCTTGAAACACCTCTGTGCTTCCTGATTCCCCCCACATGAGGAACATTCGTGCTTAAACTTGCACCTGTCCTCATATTTGCAGCCACCCTTCATTGAACTGGAAACATAACCCCTTTTGAGAGGCGGCCGAGCGCTCCGATTGCCCGGAACCCCCGGCTTCTCCCTGAAAGGACTGCCCTGCCCTAACCGGAGCCATCACCCACATCCACAAACCAATGTCTTTGTGGTCCCAATGGATGCTCGTACGGACCGACTTCCGTTGCCGAAAGTGCTCATCATATCGCAGCCAACCTTGGCCTTCCGTATACCCGGTACGCCTCCCCAACCGCATCCAGGTAACAAAAAAGCGCAGAACAGTTCTCAGGCGCCTTCCCGCCAATAACGCTAGCCAGGATTACAAACGTCTGCAACCAATTAGAAAACGTCCGCGGAATCAGCCGGTACCGCCGATTATCCTCATCTTCCTTTTTATCCTCCCTCCGGTCCCTATCCAAATTAAATCTTTCCAGTGGGAGTAACGAGAATATATCAACGTACTTCCCTTTCCAAATCTTTTCTTTTAACTCTGGCTTCAAATGGGCCCCCAGAGGCCCCTCAAAGGACACATAAACTTCGTCCTTTGCTGTGTCATCCAGAGGAGGCTCCCCTTTATCCTTAGACCACTCCTTCTCCCCTTCCTTATCAGCCGAACTTTGCAGCACCGCCCCCGACGATCCACTAGCCGCGCTTCTGGCCGCCTCCCCCCCATCACCACTGTCCCACTATTACCCGCTGGTCCAAGCCCTGGTAAACCCCACACAGGCAACTGTGCCCCGGACGCCGGCCCAGTCCCTACCAGCCCCCTAACCAAATCCTGCAAACCCAATAACAACTCTTCCAGCACGCCCGCGACAGCCGCCCCAGGGCCCCCCCCCCGACTACCGGAGCCTCCCCCCAAGGCAATAAACCGTTAAAGGGAAATCCCCATGTGTCTCACCTAGTTGCGTGGACTCTGTGATTCCACCAGCCGCAACGTGATGCAGTGGAGCTTGACCAGAGCAGACATCTCCTCTGGATAGTTCTTTAGCACCGCCTGTGCCCTCCCCTGCCATTGGAGTTCTCCAAGCCTGCAGTACTGCAGCTTTGCCACCAGGAGCCGCCATCGCAGGGGCTGATGTCGCCTCCAGGCCAGCCATGTGCTGCCCGACTCTATCCTCCAGCACAGGGCCACCATCTTGACCCTGCCGTTCACCCAGACTTGACCGAATCGCCCTTCCACGCCGGGCACTGCCGTCTGCTGCTGAGGAGGAGACGTCCGGCCTCCCCCTCCCCGGGTCCCGCCTGACGGTAGGATTCCTCCTGGCATGCGACCGCCGGGCAACTGTGCTCCTACCCACAGCGCATGCCAGAGGGTCCCTGGAGGGGCTACTGATCTGGCGCCGGACCTGCGGGGTCTCGTCAGGACTAAGGCGCGTCGGAGGCCTAGTCCTCCACGGCCCGGCAACGGGGGGAAGCTGTGGCAACTGCATCCCCCGACCCCTGCAGGAATCCTTGGATGGACTCCTGCAACCACTCCGTACCTCTGCTCACCACCGCAGCCCGGAGCTGTGCCAACAGTGCTTCTACATCGGACATCGCTCCCGGGACAAATATCCACAACAACAGGTACTCGGGTTCATGGCTGCTACCCTTTTGCTGTCTCCTCAAGATGGCACCTTTCCCGCTCCAACTCCCCCTATATAACATCTAAACCCCTCCCCTAAATTGCTGCCCCCTCCTGCCCACATGTTAACCCTTTACTAGCTATCCTTCCCTTTCACTCTCTCCAAACCTAGTTATTGCCGGCCTTCCCCCAGGCTTTCAGCCCCAGGTCCGGCCTGCACTATCTACAAAAGAAAGACATAGAGAAGTGCAGACTCTACAGCCATAGTGTCCTGTTATGTAAAGGCATCTCGCCCTGGACATATTTGGCAGCTTGATCACCTGCACAGAATATATCCACATCCCACAGAGGACACTGTGAAAGCATAATGCAGTTTGTTCAAATCTGCACAACTGCTCATCATTGTTTCCTGCACTGCTACACTGCGCCAACATCCACAGCTGCACCAAGGGAACCTGCTTTGTACCCCAAAACCCCCAACACTAGTGTTGAGCGAGCATGCTCGGCCGAACACCAGTTCTACTGCTACGTAGCCAATAAACGTGCAGATAAGTACTGCCACTCACTGTAATGCCGTAGCCATGTTGGTTACTGGCATTACAGTGATTGGCTAGCCGGTGCTAAAAAACACCCGATGATACGTGGTTTAGCTCAGTCTTAGGCTTATTGCACACGAACGTGTGCACTCCGTGGCCGTATTTGCGGATCCGCAATACACGGATCCGCAATGCACTGTTCCGTGTGCATTCCGCCATACAAATGCGGACCCATTCACTTCAATGGGTCTGCAAATCTGGAGATGTGGAATGGTCCGGAACGAAAGCACGGAACGGAACCCTACGGAAGAACTACAGAGTCCCGTACCTCCGTTCCGCAAAAAGATAGAACATGACCTATCTTTTTGCGTAACGGCCGGATCGCTATGTTTGGACCTTAAACTTGGTGTCTGGTGAAGATACTTGTGTGAATGACCCCTGGAGAAGAGCTAACCCCCCACAATATGTACAGAGGTGTATAATCTAGCCACAGGGCCTCCGTGAATCTATAACAGGTAGACAGTAGAATATACAGTCAGGTCCATAAATATTTGGACATTGACACAATTTTAAAATTTTTGGCTCAATACACCACCACAATGGATATAAAACGAAACGAACAAGATGTGCTTTACCTGCAGACTGTCAGCTGTAATTTGAGGGTATTTACGTCCAAATCAGGTGAACGGTGCAGGAATTACAACAGTTTGCATATGTGCCTCCCACTTGTTACTTGACCAAAAGTAATAGGACATAATAATAATCATAAATCAAACTTTCACTTTTTAATACTTGGTTGCAAATCCTTTGCAGTCAATTACAGCCTGAAGTCTGGAACACATAGACATCACCAGACGCTGGGTTTTATCCCTGGTGATGCTCTGCCAGGCCTCTACTGCAACTGTCTTCAGTTTCTGCTTGTTCTTGGGGCATTTTCCCTTCAGTTCTGTCTTCAGCAAGTGAAATGCATGCTCAATCGATTCAGGTCAGGTGATTGACTTGGCTATTGCATAACATTCCACTTCTTTCTCTTAAAAAACTCTTTGGTTGCTTTTGCAATATGCTTTGGGTCATTGTCCATCTGCACTGTGAAGCGCCGTCCAATGAGTTCTGAAGCATTTGGCTGAATATGAGCAGATAATATTGCCCGAAACACTTCAGAATTAATCCTGCTGCTTTTGTCAGCAGTCACATCATCAATAAATACAAGAGAACCAGTTCCATTGGCAGCCATACACTACCACCACCATGCTTCACTGATGAGGTGGTATGCTTAGGATCATGAGCAGTTCCTTTCCTTCTCCATACTCTTCTCTTCCCATCACTCTGGTACAAGTTGATCTTGGTCTCATCTGTCCATAGGATGTTGTTCCAGAACTGTGAAGGCTTTTTTAGATGTTGTTTGACAAACTCTAATCTGGCCTTCCTGTTTTTGAGGCTCACCAATGGTTTACATCTTGTGGTGAACCCTCTGTATTCGCTCTGGTTAAGTCTTCTCTTGATTGTTGACTTTGACACACATACACCTACCTCCTGGAGAGTGTTCTTGATCTGGCCGACTGTTGTGAAGGGTGTTTTCTTCACCAGAGAAAGAATTCTTCGGTCATCCACCACAGTTGTTTTCCGTGGTCTTCCAGGTCATTTGGTGTTGCTGAGCTCACCGGTGCGTTCCTTCTTTTTAAGAATGTTCCAAACAGTTGTTTTGGCCAGGCCTAATGTTTTTTGCTATCTCTCTGATGGGTTTGTTTTGTTTTGTTGACAGCAACAGATTCCAAATGCAAATAGCTGTCACCGCCAGTTCTGTGAGAAGGTCTGTTAGATGTTCTTCTCTACCTCTTGCATGAGGTTTTTTGTTTTGGTTTCACTTTGTCATCTCTTTTCCTTCTCCCAGCTGTCAACTACAGTCAGGTCCATAAATATTGGGACATCGACACAATTTTAACATTTTTGGCTCTATACACCACCACAATGGATTTGAAATAAAAGAACAAGATGTGCTTTAACTGCAGACTGTCAGCTTTAATTTGAGGGTATTTACATCAAAATCAGGTGAACGGTGTAGGAGTTACAACGGTTTGCATATGTGCCTCCCACTTGTTAAGGGACCAAAAGTAATGGGACCATTGGCTTCTCAGCTGTTTCATGGACAGGTGTGTGTTATTACCTCATTATCCCAATTACAATGAGCAGATAAAAGGTCCAGAGTTCATTTCAAGTGTGCTATTTGCATTTGGAATCTGTTGCTGTCAACTCTCAAGATGAGATCCAAAGAGCTGTCACTATCAGTTAAGCAAGCCATCATTAGGCTGAAAAAACTAAACTAACCCATCAGAGAGATAGCAAAAACATTAGGCCTGGCCAAAACAACTGTTTGGAACATTCTTAAAAGAAAGGAACACACCAGTGAGCTCAGCAACACCAAAACACCCGGAAGACCACGGAAAACAACTGTGGTGGATGACCGAAGAATTATTTCCCCGGTGAAGAAAACACCCTTCACAACAGTTGGCCAGATCAAGAACACTCTCCAGGAGTTAGGTGTATGTGTGTCAAAGTCAACAATCAAGAGAAGACTTCACCAGAGTGAATACAGAGGGTTCACCACAAGATGTAAACCATTGGTGACCCTCAAAAACAGGAAGGCCAGATTAGAGTTTGTCAATCGACATCTAAAAAAGCCTTCACAGTTTTGGAACAACATCCTATGGACAGATGAGACCAAGATCAACTTGTACCAGAGTGATGGGAAGAGAAGAGTATGGAGAAGGAAATGAACTGCTCATGATCCCAAGCATACCACCTCATCAGTGAAGCATGGTGGTGGTAGTGTCATGGCATGGGCATGTATGGCTGCCAATAGAACTGGTTATCTTGTATTTATTGATGATCTGACTGCTGACAAAAGCAGCAGGATCATTTCTGAAGTGTTTCGGGCAATATTATGTGCTCATATTCAGCCAAATGCTTCAGAACTCATTGGACGGCGCTTCACAGTGCAGATGGACAATGACCCAAAGCATACTGCAAAAGCAACCAAAGAGTTTTTTAAGGGAAAGAAGTGGAATGTTATGCAATGGCCAAATCAATCACCGGACCTGAATCCGATTGAGCATGTATTTCACTTGCTGAAGACAAAACTGGAGGGAAAATGCCCCAAGAACAAGCAGGAACTGAAGACAGTTGCAGTAGAGTCCTGGCAGAGCATCACCAGGGATGAAACCCAGCGTCTGGTGATGTCTATGCGTTCCAGACTTCAGGCTGTAATTGACTGCAAAGGATTTGCAACCAAGTATTAAAAAGTGAAAGTTTGATTTATGATTATTATTCTGTCCCATTACTTTTGGTCCCTTAACAAGTGGGAGGCACATATGGAAAATGTTGTCATTCCTGCACCGTTCACCTGATTTGGATGTAAATACTCTCAAATTAAAGCTGACAGTCTGCAGTTAAAGCACATCTTGTTTGTTTCATTTCAAATCCATTGTGGTGGTGTATAGAGACAAAAATGGTAGAATTGTGTCGATGTCCCAATATTTATGGACCTGACTGTATTTACACTAATTGTCTCCCTTTATATTCCCTCCCATACTGCCTCACTTTGCGGTTTATACTTTTTCCTGGATGAGTTGCTCACTGCTGGATGCTGCTACTGCTGATTCTACAGATAAGTCCTTTTCCTTTATTTGTGTTTCCTTGCTGGCTTGATTCTAGGTGACCCTGACTCCGTCTGTATTAAGTGCAGGGAGCCGGTGGTCGTGTCCCCTCACTATTATAGGGTTTTCAGGTGTCACACAGTATAAGGTACGTGGGCATGCAATCGTCTACCATAAAGACCTTTGCATGGGCATAGCAGTCAGGAAGAGCTCTAGGGGTTTTATAGGGCTCACCCATATGCTCCTTAGTTTGTGATCAAGCCAGTCGGATGTTTATTTATAAGTTCCAGCTTTCTGCAACACCATCCGTGACATTATAAACCGCCGTAACCGTCTTAAGCATGGATCCGGTTTCAGCCTTGATTGACCGCATGCAAGGTCTTTCGCTGGAGGAAGCAGATCTCCATAAAACTGTGTCTCAGTTTCAGGTGACCGGTTCTGCTGGCATTCATGGAGTTTGTTCCGAGCCTAAGATCTCGCTTCCGGATACGTTCTCCGGGGGTAGTGAGAATTTTGTTTGCTTTAGAGAGGTTTGCAAACTCCATTTTCACCTACTTCCCCATTCCTCTGGTGATGAGGAGCAGAGGGTGGGGATCATCATCTCGCTGCTCAGGGATAACGCTCAGTCTTGGGCCTTTTTCGCTGCCAGTGGGGGCACGGCCCCTCCGATCGGGGGATGAATTTTTTTGTAGCCCTGGGGCAGATATATGATGACCCGGATCGTATTGCTCTGGCTGAATCTAAACTGCGTCTTTTATGCCAGGGTAAACAGTCTGCAGAGATATATTGTTCAGAATTTCGGAGATGGGCAGCTGATACTGGTTGGAATGATGCTGCACTCCGAAGTCAGTTTGGCCATGGTCTTTTGGAAAGGTTGAAAGATGCATTTGCTTTTCATGAGAGACCAGCCTCGTTACAATCTGCCATGTCTCTAGCTGTTCATATTGACAGGCGTCTTAGAGAGAGAGAGAGGAGACTACTCCTTCCTGTCATATTCAGTCCAAGGACAGTGGGGCTGTCTCATTCAGTGCGCAGGGGTCTCAGTCTCTCTCAATCCCCTCTGAGGAGGAGGCCATGCAGCTGGGTTTGCTTGCCTCTGATAGTAGAGGATTCAGCTCTCAGAGGAAGGTTTGTTTCTGTTGTGGGGGTATAAATCATTTGGCTAATGTTTGCCCCTCTAGGAGATTCATGGAGTTTTCTGAGGGTAATAAAAGAAAAACAAAAAGAAAAAAAAGTCTAAAAACGTTCCATTTGCTACTATTGGCAAGGTTGATGCGGAAATTGAAGGTTTGCCGTTTGCTTGTAGTTCCCGTTTTCTCCTATCTGCCAGGGTGGCGCTAGACAGCAAGAACATTGCTTGTGAGATTTTTGTAGATAGTGGAGCAGCTGTCAATCTCATTGATAATCAATTTTAAATAACGCATGGTTTCCAGGTATGCACTTTGGAAAAGGATATACCTGTTTTTGCTATTGATTCCACTCCACTTTCTCAAAGATCGTTAAAGGGCATAGTTTACAATATCTGTTTGACTGTGGGTGGCGCTCATGTTGAGGATATGTCATGTTTTGTCTTAAGCGGATTACCTACTTCTCTAGTGTTGGGGCTACCCTGGCTCACTAAACATAACCCCACCATTGATTGGCAAGCAAGGCAAATAAATGGTCGGAGTGAGTTTTGCAGAGAGAATTGCCTCACGGCGTCTCTTTCAGAGGTTTCTACCAAGACTGTGCCATCTTTTCTCTCTGAATTTTCGGATATGTTTTCCGAGAGTGGTGTCCAGGAGTTGTCCCCGCACCGGGAGTACGACTGCCCTATTAATCCCATTCCAGGCGCCAAGCTGCCAAAATCACGTTTATACAATCTCTCCCAACCTGAAAGAGTCGCTATGCGTACTTACAGTTGTGTTCAAAATTATTCAACCCCCAATGCTGTAAAGGGTTTTAGGGAATTTAGTGTACATTTGTAATTGTGTTCAGAATGAAATCTTACAAGGACTTTTTAAAGAGACCAAATGCAACTAAAATGACATCAATTGTTTTTGTAATACAGTATTAAATGTTTTTTTTTTGTGATTTCTTCATTGACACAATTATTCAACCCCTTAAAGACTACCACTCTTAAGAACAGAGGTTCATTCAAGTGTTTTCGATCAGGTATTGAAAACACCTGTGGATGTCAAGGAGCAGCAATCAAGCATAATAAGCACCAATTAGGCAGATTTAAAAGGACTGTGATACTCAGCTCCTTCTAGACATTTACTGGTGTGTTTACAAACATGGTGAAGTCAAGAGAATGGTCCAGGAAGACAAGAGAAGAGGTGATTTCTCTTCACAGGAAGGGCAATGGCTATAAGAAGATTGCAAAGATGTTCAACATACCAAGAGACACCATAGGAAGCATCATTCGCAAATTCAAGGCAAAGGGCACTGTTGAAACGCTACCTGGTCGTGGCAGAAAGAAGATGCTGACTTCGACTGCTGTGCGCTACCTGAAGCGCAAAGTGGAGAAAAGTCCCCGTGTGACTGCTGAGGAACTGAAAAAAGATTTGTCAGATGTGGGTACTGAAGTTTCAGCTCAGACAATAAGGCGCACACTGCGTAATGAAGGCCTCCATGCCAGAACTCCCAGGCGCACCCATTTGCTGTCTCCAAAGAATAAGAAGAGTCGACTGCAGTATGCCAAAAGTCATGTGGACAAACCACAAAAGTTTTGGGATAGTGTTCTGTGGACTGATGAAACAAAATTAGAACTGTTTGGGCCCATGGATCAACGCTATGTTTGGAGGAGGAAGAACAAGGCCTATGAAGAAAAGAACACCTTGCCTACTGTGAAGCATGGCAGGGGGTCAATCATGTTTGGGGCTGTTTTGCTTCTACAGGTACAGGGAAGCTTCAGCGTGTGCAAGGTACCATGAATTCTCTTCAGTACCAGGAGATATTGGATGAAAATGTGATGCAGTCCGTCACAAACCTGAGGCTTGGGAGACGTTGGACCTTTCAACAGGACAATGATCCCAAGCATACCTCCAAGTCCACTAGAGCATGGTTGCAGATTAAAGGCTGGAACATTTTGAAGTGGCCATCGCAGTCACCAGACTTAAATCCGATTGAGAACCTCTGGTGGGACTTAACCACTTCAGCCCCCTTAGCTTAAACACCCTTAATGACCAGGCCATTTTTTACACTTCTGACCTACACTACTTTGACCGTTTATTGCTCGGTCATGCAACTTACCACCCAAATGAATTTTACCTCCTTTTCTTCTCACTAATAGAGCTTTCATTTGGTGCTATTTCATTGCTGCTGACATTTTTACTTTTTTTGTTATTAATCGAAACTTAACGATTTTTTTTGCAAAAAAATGACATTTTTCACTTTCAGTTGTAAAATTTTGCAAAAAAAACGACATCCATATATAAATTTTTCTCTAAATCTATTGTTCTACATGTCTTTGATAAAAAAAAAATGTTTGGGTAAAAAAAAAAAATGGTTTGGGTAAAAGTTATAGCGTTTACAAACTATGGTACAAAAATGTGAATTTCTGCTTTTTGAAGCAGCTCTGACTTTCTGAGCACCTGTCATGTTTCCTGAGGTTCTACAATGGCCAGACAGTACAAACACACCACAAATGACCCCATTTCGGAAAGTAGACACCCTAAGGTATTCGCTGATGGGCATAGTGAGTTCATGGAAGTTTTTATTTTTTGTAGACTTTGTAAGAAAAAAAAATATAAAATCATCATTTTCCGCATGACACTTTTTTGCAGCCTAGGTGGGCAAAGGGGCCCACATTCCAAAGAGCACCTTTCGGATTTCACCGGCCATTTTTTACAGATTTTGATTTCAAACTACTTACCACACATTAGGGCCCCTAGAATGACAGGGCAGTATAACTACCCCACAAGTGACCCCATTTTGGAAAGAAGACACCCCAAGGTATTCGCTGATGGGCATAGTGAGTTCATAGAAGTTTTTATTTTTTGTCACAAGTTAGTGGAATATGAGACTTTGTAAGAAAAAAAAAAAATAATAATAATTTTCCGCTAACTTGTGACAAAAAATAAAAAATTCTAGGAACTCGCCATGCCCCTCACGGAATACCTTGGGGTGTCTTCTTTCCAAAATGGGGTCACTTGTGGGGTAGTTATACTTGCCCTGGCATTCTAGGGGCCCTAATGTGTGGTAAGTTGTTTGAAATCAAAATGTGTAAAAAATGACCTGTGAAATCCTAAAGGTGCTCTTTGGATTGTGTGCCCCTTTGCCCACCTAGGCTGCAAAAAAGTGTCACACATGTGGTATCGCCGTACTCAGGAGAAGTTGGGCAATGTGTTTTGGGGTGTCATTTTACATATACCCATGCTGGGTGAGATAAATATCTCGGCAAAAGACAACTTTTTTAATTTTTTTATACAAAGTTGGCATTTGACCGAGATATTTCTCTCACCCAGCATTGGTATATGTAAAATGACACCCCAAAACACATTGCCCAACTTCTCCTGAGTACGGCAATACCACATGTGTGACACTTTTTTGCAGCCTAGATGCGCAAAGGGGCCCACATTCCTTTTAGGGGGGCATTTTTTGACATTTGGATCCCAGATTTCTTCTCACGCTTTAGGGCCCCTAAAATGCCAGGGCAGTATAAATACCCCACATGTGACCCCATTTTGGAAAGAAGACACCCCAAGGTATTCAATGAGGGGCATGGCGAGTTCATAAAAAAAAAAAAAAATTGCCACAAGTTAGCGGAAATTTTATTATTATTTTTTTCTCACAAAGTCTCCCTTTCCGCTAACTTGGGACAAAAATTTCAATCTTTCATGGACTCAATATGCCCCTCGGTGAATACCTTGGGGTGTCCACTTTCCGAAATGGGGTTACATGTGGGGTATTTATACTGCCCTGGCATTTTAGGGGCCCTAAAGCGTGAGAAGAAGTCAGGAATATAAATGTCAAAAAAATTTTACGCATTTGGATTCCGTGAGGGGTATGGTGAGTTCATGTGAGATTTTATTTTTTGACACAAGTTAGTGGAATATGAGACTTTGTAAGAAAAAAATAAATAAAAAAATTTCCGCTAACTTGGGCCAAAAAAATTTCTGAATGGAGCCTTACAGGGGGGTGATCAATGACAGGGGGTGATCAGGGAGTCTATATGGGGTGATCACCCCCCTGTCATTGATCACCCCCCTGTAAGGCTCCATTCAGATGTCCGTATGTGTTTTGCGGATCCGATCCATGTATCCGTGGATCCGTAAAAATCATATGGACGTCTGAATGGAGCCTTACAGGGGGGTGATCAATGACAGGGGGGTGATCAATGACAGGGGGGTGATCAGGGAGTCTATATGGGGTGATCACCCCCCTGTCATTGATCACCCCCCTGTAAGGCTCCATTCAGATGTCCGTATGTGTTTTGCGGATCCGATCCATGTATCCGTAAAAATCATATGGACGTCTGAATGGAGCCTTACAGGGGGGTGATTAATGACAGGGGGGTGATCAATGACAGGGGGGTGATCAGGGAGTCTATATGGGGTGATCACCCCCCTGTCATTGATCACCCCCCTGTAAGGCTCCATTCAGATGTCTGTATGTGTTTTGCGGATCCGATCCATGTATCAGTGGATCCGTAAAAATCATATGGACGTCTGAATGGAGCCTTACAGGGGGGTGATCAATGACAGGGGGGTGATCAGGAAGTCTATATGTGGTGATTACCCCCGTCATTGATCACCCCCCTGTAAGGTTCCATTCAGATGTCCGTACGTGTTTTGCGGATCCAATCCATGTATCCGTGGATCCGTAAAAATCATATGGACGTCTGAATGGAGCCTTACAGAGGGGTGATCAAAGACAGGGGGGTGATCAATGACAGGGGGGTGATCAGGGAGTCTATATGGGGTGATCAGGGGTTAATAAGTGACAGGGGGGGTGTAGTGTAGTGGTGTTTTGTGCTACTTATTACTGAGCTGCCTGTGTCCTCTGGTGGTCGATCCAAGCAAAGGGGACCACCAGAGGACCAGGTAGCAGGTATATTAGATGCTGTTATCAAAACAGCGTCTAATATACCTGTTAGGGGTTAAAAAAATCGCATCTCCAGCCTGCCAGCAAACGATCGCCGCTGGCAGGGTGGAGATCCACTCGCTTACCTTCCGATCCTGTGAACGCGCGCGCCTGTGTGCGCGCGTTCACAGGAAATCTCGCGTCTCGCGAGAGGATGCGTATATGCGTCCAGGAGGAATGAATCGACCGCCTCCAGGACGCGTCCCTGCGTTCGGCGGTCCAGGGGCGGTTAAAGAAAGCATTTGCAGCGCGCAAGCCTAAGAATGTGACTGAACTGGAGGCTTTTGCCCATGAAGAATGGGCGAAGATACCCGTAGATCACTGCAAGACACTTGTGTCAAGCTATGCTTCACGTTTAAAAGCTGTTATAACTGGAAAAGGATGTTGTACTAATTACTAAGATTGAATGTCACTTGGGGGTTGAATAAAACTGATAATGATGTGAGCACAGAAAAGACATTTGTGGTTATTTCATTATAAATGTTATGTTATATTTGTCTGACTTACAAGTGCCTCTTTGATTTAATTGTAAACAATATGACTGAAATGATCAAAATCAATGTCAAACTGGCCAAAACACTCAATTTCAGTGGGGGTTGAATAATTTTGAACACAACTGTATATCTCTGAGAGCCTGAGAAAGGGACACATCCGACCCTCGAAGTCACCTGTTGCCGCTGGGTTTTTTTTTGTTAAGAAAAAAGATGGTTCTTTAAGACCTTGTCTGGATTTCAGGGAGCTTAACCACTTTACGTCCGCCCATAGGATATAAACGTCCTATGGGTGGACGTCTATTTCTGAACGGACGTTCCAGAACGTCCGTTCAGAAAGTGCAGCTGCACGCTAATCGTGCAGCTGCTGATCGGGTTGCCCGCTGTCAGTGACAGCAGGGCAACCCTAAGACAAGGCAGGGACAGTGCCCAGGTGTCCCTGCCTTCTAGATCGCTGCAGACACAGCACTGGATTGCTGGTGTACAGCCTCTCTAGGGGTGCATTTGTCCTGTAACTGGGGCTACTATGTCAGCCCCAGTTACAGGAGAAATCAACAGTGAAAAAAAAAGTGAAGTAAATGTCCCCCAGAGGTCTTGTATGACCTTATGGGGGACAAAAAGTGTAAAATAAAAAAAATAAAAATAAAAGGTTGAAAATAAAAAAATAAAAAAAAGTTTCACATGTAAAAAAAAAAAGTCCCCAAGTAAGGAATGAAAAAAAAAGTTAAAAATAGAAAAAATTTAAAAAAGTATACATATTAGGTATTGCCGCGTCCGTAAAAACCAGCTCTATAAAAATATCACATGACCTAACCCCTCGGGTGAACACCGGAAAAAAAAAAAAAAAAAACTGTGTCAAAACAAGCAATTTTTGTCACCTTGCATCACAAAAGGTGCAACACCAAGTGATCAAAAACGCGTATGTCCCACAAAATAGTACCAATAAAACCGTCACTTCATCCCACAAAAAATGAGCCCCTACATAAGAAAATCTCTCAAAAAATAAAAAAACTATAGCTCTTAGAACATGGAGACACTAAAACATCATTTTTTTTGTTTCAAAAATGCTATTATTGTGTTAAAGTGAAACAAATAAAAAAAAGAATACATATTAGGTATCGCCACGTCCGTAACAATCTGCTCTATAAAAATGTCACTTGACTGAACCCCTCAGGTGAACGCTGTAAAAATAAATAAATAGAAACTGTGCTAACACAACCAATTTTTTTGGTCACTTTGCCCCATAAAGTGTTATAATGAATGATCAAAAAATTATATGTACCCAAAAATAGTACTAATAAAATGGGCACCTTATCCCCTAGTTTCCAAAATGGGGTCACTTCTTGGGAGTTTCTACTGTAAGGGTGCATCAGGGGGGCTTCAAATGGGACATGGCATCTAAAAACCATGTGGAGTTCCTTTTCTTCTGCACCCTGCCGTGTGCCCATACAGCAGTTTATGACCACATGTGGGGTGTTTCTGTAAACCGCAGAATCTGGGTAATAAATATTGAGTTTTGTTTGGCTGTTAACCATCGATGTGTTAAAGAAAAAAATTGATTAAAATGGAAAATCTGCCAAAAAAGTGAAATTTAAAAATTTGATCTCCATTTTCCTTTAATTCTTGTGGAACGCCTAAAGGGTTAACAAAGTTTGTAAAATCGGTTTTGAATACCTCACCGAGCGCTGTGTCTGCAGAGAAAAAAGCGCTGTGCGCTTCCTGTTCCGGCCCGGGAGAGTGCAGGAGCTGTGTGAGGTCTCTCAGAGACCTCGATCAGCCCTGCTCTGAGGCTGTACAGCGCTGGATTGCTGCTGTACAGCCTCTCTAGGGGTGCATTTGTTAACCATCGATGTGTTAAAGAAAAAAATTGATTAAAATGGAAAATCTGCCAAAAAAGTGAAATTTAAAAATTTGATCTCCATTTTCCTTTAATTCTTGTGGAACGCCTAAAGGGTTAACAAAGTTTGTAAAATCGGTTTTGAATACCTTGAGGGGTGTAGTTTCTACAATGTGGTCATTTATGGGGGTATCCACTATGTAGGCCCCACAAAGTGACTTCAGACCTGAACTGGTCCTTAAAAAGTGGGTTTTGGCAATTTTCTTAAAAATTTGAAGAATTGCTTCTAAACTTCTAAGCCTTCTAACGTCCTAAAAAAATAAAATGACATTTCCAAAATGATGCCAACATAAAGTAGACATATGGGGAATGTTAAATAATAAATATTTTATGAGGTATCACTTTCTGTTTTAAAAGCAGAGAAATTGAAATTTAGAAAATTGCGAATTTTTCTAATTTTTGGGTAAATTTGGGATTTTTTCATAAATAAAGGTGAAATATTTTGACTCAAATTTCTGACTATCATGAAGTACAATGTGTCACGAGAAAACAATCTCTGAATGACTTGGATAAATAAAGGCGTTCCAAAGTTATTACCACATAAAGTGAGATATGTCAGTTTTGCAAAATTTGGCCTGGTCAGGAAGGGGGCAAATGGCCCAGATGGCAAGTGGTTAACCGTATCACGATTCGTGACACATATCTGCTTCCTCTGATCACGGACCTATTTAACCAGATTGTTGGGGCTAAGGTTTTTTCTAAGTTGGATTTAAGAGGTGCATACAACCTAGTCAGGGTCAGGGAAGGGGAGGAATGGAAGACGGACTTCAATACCCCTGAGGGTCATTTCGAGAATTTGGTTATGCCCTTTGGTTTGATGAATTCTCCGGCCGTCTTCCAACATTTTGTGAACAGCATTTTTTATCATTTAATGGGGAAATTTGTACTGGTGTATCTAGATGACATTTTGATTTTTTTTTCTCCTGATTTCAAGACTCATTGAGACCACCTACGTCAGGTCTTGCTGATTCTGCAGGATAATAAATTGTACGCTAAACTGGAAAAATGTGTGTTTGCGGTTCCGGAGATTCAATTTCTTGGTTTTCTTCTCTCCGCTTCTGGTTTTCGCATGGACCCTGAGAAGGTCAGCGTTATGCTTGATTGGGAGCTTCCTGAGAATCAGACGGTGCTGATGCGGTTTTTGGGTTTTGCCAATTATTACAGAAAGTTCATTTTGAATTATTCCTCTGTTGTTAAGCCATTCACTGATATGACTAAAAAGGGGTCGATTTTTCTTTGTGGTCGGTAGATGCGCTTAAAGCCTTTTCTACTATCAAAGAGAGTTTTGCTTCCGCTCCCATTTTGGTACAACCTGATGTCTCTCTACCTTTTATTGTTGAGGTGGACGCTTCTGAGGTGGGTGTGGGTGCGGTCTTATCTCAGGTTCCCTCTCCTGCCAAATGGTGACCGTGTGCCTTTTTCTCAAGGAAACTCTCCTCTGCAGAGAGAAATTAGGATGTGGGAGATAAGGAGTTGTTGGCCATCAAATTAGCTTTTGAGGAATGGCGCCATTGGTTAGAGGGAGCCAGACACCCTATTACCGTGTTTACAAACCATAAGAATCTGGTCTACTTGGAATCGGCCAAGCGTCTGAACCCAAGACAGGCCAGATGGTTTTTGTTCTTTTCTAGGTTTAATTCTGTTCTTACGTTCCACCCTGAGGTTAAAAATGTGAAGGCGGATGCCCTGTCACGTTGTTTTCCGGGTCCCATTTTGGCTGAAAGGGTGGTCGTCTCTGCTCTTTATCCTGATTTGGAGGCAGAGGTTCAGGCAGCCCAGGCAGAGGCTCCTGATCTTTGTCCCCCTGGGAGGTTGTTTGTGCCTCTCGCTTTACGACACAAGGTTTTTAAGGAGCACCATGATACTGTCCTTGCTGGGCACCCGGGGAGTAGAGCCTCAGTGGATCTCATTGCTCGGAGCTTCTGGTGGCGGGCTCTTCGTAAGACGGTTGAGGGTTTTATGGCAGCCTGCGAGACCTGCGCTCGTGCCAAGGTCCCTCATTCACGGCCATCGGGTTCTCTCCTCCCATTACCCATCCATTCCCGTCCTTGGACGCATCTGTCCATGGACTTCATTACGGACCTGCCTCGTTCCTCGGGGAAGACTGCGATTCTGGTAGTAGTGGACCGTTTTAGCAAAATGGCGCATTTCATTCCCTTTCCTGGGTTACCCAATGCTAAGACGCTGGCGCAAGCGTTTGTTGATCACATTGTTAAATTGCATGGCATTCCTTCAGACATCATTTCTGATAGGGGAACGCAATTTGTTCCCAGATTCTGGAAGGCCTTCTGTTCTCGCTTGGGGGTTCGGTTGTCGTTCTCTTCTGCTTTTCACCCACAGTCGAATGGTCAGACTGAACGCGTCAATCAGAATCTGGAGTCATATCTGCGCTGTTTTGTGGCGGAGAATCAGGAGGATTGGTGTTCTTTTTTGTCCCTTGCTGAGTTTGCTTTAAATAACCGTCGCCAGGAGTCCTCTGATAAGTCACCATTTTTTGGTGCATATGGGTTTCATCTGCAGTTTGGGACATTCTCTGGAGAGGGGTATTCTGGTTTACCTGATGAGGAGAGAGTTTCCTCGTCTTTGTGATTTATTTGGCAAAAGAATGAGGTTAATCTGAAGAGGATGAGTGAGAGATATAAGCGTGTGGCGGATAAGAGACGTGTGCCTGGTCCGGACCTGAATGTGGGTGATCTGGTGTGGTTGTCTACAAAGAATATCAAACTGAAGGTTCCCTCCTGGAAGTTGGGTCCTAAGTTTATTGGGCCTTACAAGATCTTGTCCGTCATCAATACCGTTGCCTTCCGTCTTGATCTTCCTCAGACTTGGAAGATCCATAATGTTTTTCACAGGTCCCTATTAAAACCTTATGTCCAACCCACTGTACCTTCCTCTTTGCCTCCTCCTTGTTGTTGATGGTAATATTGAATTTCAGGTCTCTAGGATTGTGGATTCTCGCATTATCCGCGGTTCTCTCCAGTACCTCGTTCATTGGGAGGGTTATGGTCCTGAGGAGAGGATGTGGGTCCCAGTGGCGGACATTAAGGCCACTCGTCTCATTAGGGCTTTCCATAGGTCTCATCCTGAGAAGGTGGGCTCTGAGTGTCCGTAGTCCACCCGTAGAGGGAGGGGTACTGTCACCGCCAGTTCTATGAGAAGGTCTGTTAGACGTTCTTCTCTACCTCTTGCATGAGGTTCTTTGTTTTGGTTTCACTTTGTCATCTCCCTTCCTTCTCCCAGCTGTCACCTATTTACACTAATTGTCTCCCTTTATATTCCCTCCCATACTGCCTCACTTTGCGGTTTATACTTCTTCCTGGATGAGTTGCTCACTGTTGGAGGCTGCTACTGCTGATTCCTCAGATAAGTCCTTTTCCTTTATTTGTGTTTCCTTGCTGGCTTGATCCTAGGTGACCCTGACTCCGTCTGTATTAAGTGCAGGGAGCCGGTGGTCGTGTCCCCTCACTATTATAGGGTTTTCAGGTGTCACACAGTATAAGGTACGTGGGCATGCAATCGTCTACCATAAAGACCTTTGCATGGGCATAGCAGTCAGGGAGAGCTCTAGGGGTTTTATAGGGCTCCCCCATATGCTCCTTAGTTTGTGATCAAGCCAGTCGGATGTTTATTTATAAGTTCCAGCTTTCTGCAACACCATCCGTGACAATAGCACACTTGAAATGAACTCTGGACCTTTTTATCTGCTCATTGTAATTGGGATAATGAGGAAATAACACACACCTGGCCATGGAACATCTGAGAAGCCAATTGTCCCATTACTTTTGGTTCCTTAACAAGTGGGAGGCACATATGCAAACTGTTGTAATTCCTACACTGTTCACCTGATTTGAATGTAAATACCCTCAAATTAAAGCTGACAGTCTGCAGGTAAAGCACATAATTTTCGTTTCATTTCAAACCCATTGCGGTGGTGTATAGAGCCAAAAATTTTACAACTGTGTTGATGTCCCAATATTTATGGACCTGACTGTAGATTAGATAAGTTGGTGTGATAAAGATGCAGGTTAAAACTTCATGTCAATATCTTATCTGGTAAAAATAAAGAATATACAGTGTTTAAATTCAGAAAATGAAACAGAACAATTCCCTCTCCGTTCCTTGCACAGCACAAGTAAGAGCAGCTCAACTCCTTAATCCTTCTGAACGTGTTCACAGACCCCTGCTGAGGTGTGGATATAACGTCTGCATGTATTGTATTAATAAAGTTCTGGACTCATGACAAATCTGGAGCTTATTCCTGCCCAGGGTGCAGAGAACAATTTCAGGAATGTCCATTGTGCCCCAGTTTAACGCTGCTGGCATTTCATGTAATTACTGTATTCACTCACTGAACCTGCTGCCAAGACTTGTGGTCACTGTGAATCTTCACATGTGAGTCCTCATTGGGTCACCAGAACATTCACATGATCCTGCATAGTGTTGATTGCTAATATTCTAATCGCTAATTTTTATTGCGAATATTGGAACTTCGAGAATTCGCAAATATCTAGAATAAAGTGCTATATCTTCATAATCGCGAATATTCTAGATTTTTTTTCACCAGTACCCATGATTTCTCACCGCTTCTTGCTTGTGGGCCAATGAGAAGGCGGCAATATCTTTGACTTTAGGAGAAGTGATGATCGTGAATTTTCGTATTGCAAATTTTTATCACAAATTTTTCGATTGCCGTCTTTCGCAATCAAGAAAATGACTGGTAAATTCTAGAATTTACAAATTTATGGCGAATATTAGGCCAAAAATTTGGGATATATCGCGAATACGAATATTGCCTATGCTGCTCATCACTAATCCTGGAAAATATACAGTATCTTCATGTCTTGTAGACTGAATTAGAATCACAAAGAACATTGTCTGGATTCACTGAAGAAATCCTCCAAAAAGAAAATCGCAGGGGAACCAGGGAAGTAATTGATGTCTGTCATCCCTTATAGCCTGGGAATGGGAATCATTCCCTGGCTGTGCTCTCCCCAGCAGGCTCGATGCAATTACATAGTGTCTGCTGGGCTGAGTAGAAGAGCGCCCAGGCCGAGGATCATTCCCCAGCCTGACCCTGGACTCTCTCAGTCCAGCAAGTGTGATGACATCACTTCATTACGCCTGCTGGGGAGAGCCATTTGTGCTCTGTTAAATCGGGGAAACAGGGCTAGCTGAGAATGGCAGTTTTTTATTTTATTAACACCACAGTGAATTCACTAATGTAAGGCAGCACTAAGGGGGAACACTACTATGTGGAGACGTTAAGGGAACCAGATACTGCAGGAAGAGAGATCATTATTGTGTGCTGCACTAAGGAGGCAAAACTACTGGGAAAGGGGCACGTAGGGGGAACATTACTGTATGGGGGCACTAAAGGGGAGCATTACTGTCTGGGGGTACTGTGAAGGGACACTAAGGGGGCATAACTACTGTGTGCAAGCAGTAAGTGTGAATAACTGCTGAGTAGGTGGAGGGTTGTATGACGAGCATAGGTGCTCTTGACTAGCTTCGGGAGTGGGGGTTCAGGGCAAGTTGCGGTTGAGGTGGGAAGACATCAAAAATTTGCTATAGGGCCCAGTCTTTTCTAGTCTAGGAAAATGATAACTTGGCCAAGAGAACCCCTTTGAAAATTTATGTTATGAAGCTGACACACTAATCACCTTACAAGATAAATAGCCATTCCGGGGCAATCCTTGTAAATGGGCACATCAAGCCTTTGGTCAAAGGTCCTGCACATACAGTATCATGAGTCAAGTTAGGCAACCAAAGTTGGAAATACTACTAGATGAATACTGGAAATTTGGTCAGTCTGTCCAATGACTGGAAAATAGCCTCAGAATAGGGTTCCTCTAACTTACAATCAATTTGAAGACAGCAAAGTATTAAGTGTGATGAATTTCTTGTCTGTACAACTTTACAAGGAATTTGGAACAAAGACAACAGCTTTCTTGGGAATAATGAGAAGTCTTGATGTATTTTGTACTTCATGACCAAAACCAAATTCATATTCCATTTAACATCTCTTGGCAGAGCTTCAGAGCTTGATTATAACGTGGGGTGCTTGTAGTCAGTGATAGAGGCAGACCACGCCATTGCTATGGGGCCCGGAGCGTAGAGAAAGGCCCCGCCCACACTATTTGGCCCCGCCCACTCATGACATGCGGCTATGCTGCTTTTCTTCTCAGCCAACTCTTCTTCCGCAATCTCCGGGGAGGGACCATGGTGGGTAGTGGGCGGGGTTAAGGGGCCCAATTCATATTTTTGCTATGAGGCCCAGTGATTTCTATGTACGCCCCTGCTTGTAGTTTGTATCTTGTGTGACCCCAGCAGACTCCTGCACATATAGTCATGTCTGGGCCCTGATGCCTGAGGAGGCCAAAGGTCCCTCTGTCTCCTAAAGAGGCATCAGTATTATACTAGCAGTTGAGGGTCCTGTTACAGATTTTGCACTGGGTCGTGGAGCCTCAAGTTAAGCCTGGTATACATGTAACACACCTATAGGATGGCATCAGTGTGTATAGTTACATCTAGAATGTTGCACTGAATGAAATTTCTTGTCTTATTATTCAGTACATGAAAATGTGTGATTATATTATCCTTAGTATAAAGAAGCTTTACTATATGATGTCATTTTCTAATGGTTCTTGTTAAAAAATCTGTAATGTTTTTGCATATTCATTGGAGTAAGCTTATATACTATGTAAGAATCTACACAGTCAAATCACATTATTATGACCACTCCCTCCTTTGACATCAGTGGCGCGTAGCTCATAAAATAATTGAATTGGCTTGGTGGATATATAAGGTGTGCGATAGGCTGTCTGCACCAGGGGTGTAACTAGAAATTACTGGGCCCTATTAACAAAATTTTGAATGGGGCACCTCCAGCACCTTCCCTGCAACCCCTTCCTCCCATGCAGCTTAGGACCCATCACTGCTGTGGCCAGTCAGTGGCTGCAGTGGTCATGCGCCCTGTGTCAAAATGGATATTGATGCAGGGAGACCTGGAACCTGCAGAGTCAGCAGTGGAGCAATGGAGCTGAAACCCAGCTGTGGAGATCAGGTAAGTATGATCACCACCATGGCAATGCTTGTCAGATCTTAAAAAAGGCAGAATCTCTTGATGGGTCCCAAACAGCAGTGACAACACCTCAAAACTCAGTCTGCAGTGCTGACTTAGTTTTGGGGTGCTGTCAGTGCAGCAAGCCCCAGTGGGAGATGGTTGAGAGGATGGGAGTTGTAGTGGCCCTGATGTAGTGTTGTAGTGTCACGGTGTCCGACCGCAGACCATCGCTCCCTGAGGCCATTGCAGCGAAAGTTATAGCACTGAAGAATGAGGGCAGACCTAAATAAATAAGTGCAACGTAGAACTTTTTTGTGCAATTCTTCTCTGGCACCAGCAAGGATATTGAGGCAGGTTGGTTGGTGGTAATGCTGCATTTAGGTTACTGGTCTAATTGTTCTGGCGATAAGTGTTGATGGGTGGCTTAGCTGTATTCCCTCACTTCACAACTGTGTCTGTAGAGGATGAATTTAGTAGTTCGCTTTGATGTCTTTATCTTCTCAAAGCTTTACTTAAAGCAAGTTAGTGATGGTTTTCTCTAGAGAATCCTTTGTAGGGGCACCGCAGGCTGCGTCCTCTCCTCTCTGGAAGGGAACTCCCCTTTCTTGGCTGGAAGCAGGACCAACCCACTCCTACCCATACCTTCCTTGATGGTAGTAATAGCTAGGAAACAAACAGTGAAATACAATTCATAACAATAAACACTTTGTAGTACATCCAGGTGTGGGCTACCACACCATACCAGCAGCACATTTTCAGGCCAGTAGGCACTATTCATGTGTCCATACCCGCCAGTGTCCCCTACCTTTGATTGAGCCCCCTCTCCTCCCTCTCATGTCCCGCTTTACTCCACTTCTTTTGTTTCCGGACATGCTGTCCTGACTTACATGATCAGTTCAGTCTACAGGATGACCGCATGCTGCTGCTGTGCTCCTCTTCCGGTCCTAGCAGCGTTTCCGTTGCATAGTTAGAGAACTTCATAGCTGTGGCTAGCGTCATGATGTTCTTTACCAGCCTTAGGTCTTCCTGAGTTCTTACACTTACTAGCACACTGCTGGATTCAGCATGCCTACCAGTCCCACTGTAGGGTATATGTGCCGGTCCTGGGCCCCAAAAGTAAATACCATATTTTTCACCCTATAAGACTCAGTCTGCAAAGTTTCAGGGGTCACACCCCCTTCCTCAGACATGTGCTGTATTGGTCCTGTAGGTTTAATTAGTCAGAGCCTCCAATCACAAACATTTACAATAAAACCAATTACTTTTTACAAATAAACAAACTCAATTTTTTGTGATTGGTGTATTAGCTATGCAATAAGATTTATTATATTTCTGGATTAGGTCTGCTTTTTCTCCTGAAAAAAAAATAAAAATCTATGGAGGTTCCATGGCCGGACCCCCACTGTTCCAATGCTTATCTCCTGTGAATAACGTTCATATTAGTACAATCATTGATTGTATGGTGACCCAGATTATTTTCATGAATTCTTCTACATATGTGTACAATTCATCGTAAAATAGTAGGTTTCTCAATTGAGGCTCTCCGATTGTTGCAAATCTACACAATGCTGTCTATAGATTAAAGGGGTTGTGCAGCGCTAGTATATTGATGACCTGTCCTCAGAATACCTTATCAATATCATGTCAGCCGGGTTCTGACTCCCGGCACCCCTGCTGATCAGCTATTTCAAGAGGCCGCGGTGCTTGTGGAAGTGCTGCGTCCTCATCACTGTTTAACTGCACTCCGTCTAGATTGTACCAGCGTTGAAAAGTAACTACAACTGCTCGTCCTATTCACTTGAATGGGACAAGCAGCTGTAATTACACCGCACTGCCACTGCAAGTTAGATGGTGTGCAGTTAAACAGTGAAGAGGAAGCACAAGCGCTGCAGCCTCTTCAAACAGCTGATTGGTAGTAGTGCCGGCCGTTTGATCTGATATCAATAATCTATCCTGAGAACAGGTCATCAGTATACTAGTGCTGCACAACCCCTTTAACCTACGATATTGCACAATCCAGTCCAGAATTCTGAGCTAATGGAGGGGATGTACTCACTCAGGAACCTTCCTTACAGTGGCTACAAAGATCACCTCTCCTCCTTCTGGAGGACCCAGCATGTCAATGTATTAAACCAAGGGCCCATTGTAATTCTTTATTTGTCCTTGGGGTGTGCTCTATAGGGATCGAGCACTTGATGCCACATTCCCCCACTGATTACAGCTGACCACCGGGAGCCCCAGCAGTAGGAAATCCAATGAAAAATGAATAGCTGGGAGACTAATTGCAGCAATCAGACTTATTACTTATTGTCTTCCCCCTTATCAAAGATGTAGCTAGGCTTTCCTGCACCTGGGGCAAGGATTCAGATTTGACCCCCCCGCGCGACTCTTCCTCTTGCTCCGCCCAATGCATAACTATACTCACCCAGTCCCACCAAATAAAATCTATCAAAGGTTACACGGTACTAATACTCCTTGCAATAAAATGAAGATGAGGTAGGATGGTCCTACCTTATCCAGGGTGTCGCTGACGTGTCGGTGTGATGTCTGCTGGATCCGGAAAATTCTCAGTGGTGATAGAGAAAAAGAATAATCACATAGGGAAGGGATGATAACTGTACCTGGTAAATACCTAGGAGGGGGTGCTGTGCTGGTCCTCTAAGACCGAGCAATCCCAATGTATAATAGGGTAATCTAGGGCATTTCCACTTAGTGCTACCACATAGTAGTAATGCCCACATTGGGCCCCCTCACAGTAATTATGCCCACATTGTGCCTCCTTTACAGCAAAAATGCCCACATTGTGGCCCCTTCACAATAGTTATGTCCTCCTTGTGGCCCTTCACAGTAGTTATGCCCTTCTTGTGGCCCCTTTAATATAGTTATGCCCAACTTTGTACCCATCACATTAGATATGACCATCTTTGTGCCCTCTCACAGTAGTTTTGCCCATCTTTGTGCCCCTCACAGTTGGCATGCCTATCTTTGTACCCCTTCACCATAGTTATAACCACTTTTATGAAAGAAAAAAACAACTACTTACCTGCTTCCCTGGTGAGGCGCTCCCATCCCTGACCTGACGATACGCTCCCACACACATCAGTGCTGCTGGCTGTGCCGGAGGATGATTCCCGGGCTTTCAGCGCTCCTCCCATACAGCCAGCAGCACAATATGTGACCTAAGGGGGGAGCGTCGGAGCTCAGCAGAACAGTGAAGCAAACAGCTCCCTGCTTCACTATGTAAACGAACTTGCCCAGCAGTGAAAAGAACTGCTGGACGGGTGCGTGCCCCCCTCCCCAGCTTCTGCGTCCTGTGCACGTGCCCCATCTGCCCCCCCGTCACTATGCCCCTGCTCCTTCCTAGTTAATAGCTGGGTGCACACTATAATATGATCATGATGGTCTCCAGTCTCCGCAGGCTGTCAGGGCACTTTAAGAGTTGTGGAATCACAATAGCTGGAGATCCACATGACAGAAATCACTGCTCTATACGGTAGCTGCACCTTGCCTCAGACAGTTTAACTATCCACAGATTTGGCCCTGTGCTGTGCTGAATGAATCACTCCTTGCGTCACCCGGCCTCTTATTAAGCTGCTTCTTTGTGTTACATGTGTATGATGATCCGTAAAAGCTGATCAATTACATCAACGTGTAAAAGACTTTTCATGCCAATGGGCTGGTGTCCGAATGCGGCAGTGGAAGAGACTGTACAGGAACAGATGGTGTTGTGTTCAGATAAAATTGAACATCACTAGAAAATCTCTTGTTGATTGCGTTTGACGGTCTTAAAGATTTGACTCTATAAAGACTCTATAAAGGTTGGTACTTTAATTAGACCCATGAGCTAAATCTAAAATTAGAAAGAAATCCAAGAAAAATATTGTATGCACTAATGCAAATGATGCCTTTAAGTCTAGAGGAGAAGTGCAAGTGCAGAGGCCTGGGAAGAGCTGCAGCAGAGGATAGGAGTGGTAGTGGCTCTGGCTGTAACAGTCAATCACAGTGGCTTTCCTCACAAGGTTACTTCCAAGGACCACGCAGTGAAAGAGGGCACACTCTTTCTTTCCCAGGGGCAAAACCCTGATATTGGGGCTCCTGCCTGATGGATGTTGGGGGCAAGGCAGGGTGTGTAGAATGCAATGGCCAGCGTATAGTGCAGGAGTCAGTAACCAGGCCAGATGTAGCAGAATAAATTTCCCTCTCTACTGAAGTACCAAATAGCAGTTAGGTACATCCAACTAGTGTTGAGCGAATCGAAGTCCGATCCGAATTTCACCTTGCTGTATCTCTCTGCAGTTTGCAGTTCGCCCGGTGGTCGTCTCATGGTGAACTTTGCTCGTTCGCGGTTCGTCGAATAGGCGAACATATGGCGATGTCCACCGGCGCCATATTCTTTGCATTGTGCAGAACTTTGACCCATGACACATCCATCAGTTGGGACAGGACAGCCAATTGAGACATTTCAGCACATGGACATACCCCCTACCTTATAAATAAACCCGATCTGGCAGCCATTTTACATTCTGTTTTTTGCCAGTGTAGGGAGAGGTTGCAGGGACAGACTGTTAGGGACACCAAACGCTAGCTAATAGGGCCACAAAAGTCCTTTTAAGGACTGGTATAGGTGTGCTATTGATAGGTGTGGGAAAAATTATTCCACGGCACACTCGTATGATTTGCATGATAGTATATATTTTATTTTGTTTTTTGCCAACACTAACTTTATAAATCAGTCATCACGTAAATTCAAGGCCAACGTTTCGATCCACCCGGGACCTTGATCACGGCCTATAATAATACAAATAAGTATATGGTATAAGCAAAATGTAAATTCATAATAAAAAATAAGAGAAAAGAATAGAAAATTAAAGCATAAAAATATGTCTGATAGCAGTCAGTCTATATAGTAATAACACTCACATTAGACAGAATCAATCCTACACATGCTCATATGAGCTAATAAATCAATGCGTACCAAACCTAATCAGATTTTGGAGTCAGTATTTATTATTGTAAGTGATAAAAAAGTATATCTGTCAGTCTATCAGTTATATTTCAAGCATTCATATAAAGGGTATACTATACATAGAATCTATATATATATATATATATATATAAAAACAACAACGCGACAGCGGAGCATGGAGGAAATGACCATAGTCATAATTAAATACCTTGTATATTATTCTAACAGTTTGTATATGCATAAGTAAATTAAATATATCTAAACGTACCGTGTGCTAGAAGGATAGTGCTTGTTCGTTGGTGGCATGGTGGAGAATGACGATGAGACGCCAGTTATAAAGTGTTAGCCTCATGTGTTACGGCGTCTGACATCACTAGTATGCGTCTGCAAGCCACTGGAAAGGGAGGCTGCGCATGCGCGCGGAGTATGCGCATAACGTGTAGTACGCTAGTCGTCTATTCACATCGCATCTCCGTGCCCGCATAGGGAAAGCCACCGATGCTAGTGCGCACGCACACAAGGGATAACGTTCCGATCATGTGGCCGGATAGTGTTAGGGATGTAATTTGAAACAAAGTATATCAAAACAAGGTATAACCTCCATATTCCATTGTCAATCATTACTCAAATAGCAAAAAGACATCACTATGTATACCATGTGGCAATTCTGCCAAAATTATTTATAAAAATCATAACTTGCAATCTTATATTGACTCGTTAGTCACAGGGTTAGATGTAGCTAAGTTAGTGGAGTTAGAGCATCAATAATAGAGATTATATAGAAATTATATCATACCTACACCTGTGAGTCAATGTGTCTAGGTAAAAATAAAAATAGATATAGAAATATGAGTATCATGTTAAAGTAATAAAGTTCACAGGCAATATATGAACAGACAGGTAATATTTAGAGTCAGGCAGCAGAGTTATACACTCACCTAAAGAATTATTAGGAACACCATACTAATACGGTGTTGGACCGCCTTTTGCCTTCAGAACTGCCTTAATTCTACGTGGCATTGATTCAACAAGGTGCTGATAGCATTCTTTAGAAATGTTGGCCCATATTGATAGGATAGCATCTTGCAGTTGATGGAGATTTGAGGGATGCACATCCAGGGCACGAAGCTCCCGTTCCACCACATCCCAAAGATGCTCTATTGGGTTGAGATCTGGTGACTGTGTTGGCCATTTTAGTACAGTGAACTCATTGTCATGTTCAAGAAACCAATTTGAAATGATTCGAGCTTTGTGACATGGTGCATTATCCTGCTGGAAGTAGCCATCAGAGGATGGATACATGTTCTCATTCTGTTTACGCCAAATTCGGACTCTACCATTTGAATGTCTCAACAGAAATCGAGACTCATCAGACCAGGCAACATTTTTCCAGTCTTCAAAAGTCCAATTTTGGTGAGCTCGTGCAAATTGTAGCCTCTTTTTCCTATTTGTAGTGGAGATGAGTGGTACCCGGTGGGGTCTTCTGCTGTTGTAGCCCATCCGCCTCAAGGTTGTGCGTGTTGGGGCTTCACAAATGCTTTGCTGCATACCTCGGTTGTAACGAGTGGTTATTTCAGTCAACGTTGCTCTTCTATCAGCTTGAATCAGTCGGCCCATTCTCCTCTGACCTCTAGCATCCACAAGGCATTTTTGCCCACAGGACTGCCGCATACTGGATGTTTTTCCCTTTTCACACCATTCTTTGTAAACCCTAGAAATGGTTGTGCGTGAAAATCCCAGTAACTGAGCAGATTGTGAAATACTCAGACCGGCCCGTCTGGCACCAACAACCATGCCACGCTCAAAATTGCTTAAATCACCTTTCTTTCCCATTCTGACATTCAGTTTGGAGTTCAGGAGATTGTCTTGACCAGGACCACCCCCCTAAATGCATTGAAGCAACTACCATGTGATTGGTTGACTAGATAATTGCATTCATGAGAAATAGAAAAGGTGTTCCTAATAATTCTTTAGGTGAGTGTATAGCACAATTATAATAACAAATCAAATTCACGATTGAGCCCATGTAGTGATAATGTTCTGAGCTCATAGATCCAGAAGGACTCCCTTTTTTTAAGTAAAAGTTTGCAGTTCCCTCCCCTTCTTGGTATAGGGACATGGTCAATGACCTGGAATTGAAGTTGACTAATCCTATGTTGCATCTGAAGAAAATGGTGTGGTATTGGAAGTTCTGCTTTTTTGCATCTAATATCAGACTTGTGCTTATAAATCCGATCTCATATGCATTGTGAGGTTTCCCCTATATAGGCCAGGCCACAAGGACATTTAATCATATAAACAACGTAGGAGGATAAGCATGTATAGAAGCCCCTAATATTATAGGTTTTCCCTGAATGCGGGTGTGTAAAGGTATTTCCTTTTTTGACATGGGTACATTGGGCACAATTCAAGCACGGAAATGTGCCATTTTTTGGAGGGGCTAAGGTGGTCTGAACAGATCTACTAGGTGTATATGAACCTATATCGGCATGAACTAAGGAATCCCTCAAATTACACGGTCGTTTGTAGCACATTCTCAGGATTTCCAAATTCAGGAATGTCAGGATAGAATTGGTTCAATAGGGGCCAATGCTTCCGAATAATTTGATGTATCTTAGGTACAAATGGGTGATATGTAGTAATAAACAGCAAACGTGGAGGGGAGGGAGACTTAGTGGCTGTTTTAGTGGTATCAGCGATTTTTTTCAGTTCCAGGTTTAAAAGTGATCCAGGATATCCACATTCTAAAAATCTTTGAGACATTTCTTGTAGACGAATTCTCCTGATATTGGGGTCACTCACGATTCGATTGACTCTAGTAAACTGTGACTTAGGCAATAAATTTTTCGTATTGCGAGGATGACTACTAGAATAAAGGAGAAGGGTATTCCTATCAGTAGGTTTTTTGTACAGATCTACCGAAAGTTTACCATCAGTATTTTTAATTATCATGGTATCCAAAAAGTGGATTGTAGAATCACTAATAGTAACGGTAAACTGTAGACCTGGTATGATATTATTAAGATACTGAAAAAAATTGTCAAAGGAGTCGCGAGTGCCTACCCAAATCAAGAAAATGTCGTCTATAAAGCGACGCCATATAGTACAATGTTGTTGAAAAGCCTGATTAGAATATACGTGTGTTGTCTTAAAGTCTGCCATATAGGCATATTGATAGGTGTGACATGCAGAGGGGTGCGATATACTTATAATATACTTTCTAACATACAAAGTATATTATAGTGCATTTGTATTGTGCTGCAGTTGTGTGCGTTTCTGCTGCGATACTGCAGCTAGATAGAGGGACAATCACTAATGGAATAACTAATTGCAACTGGTGTGATATACCTGTTGCCCCCACAAAAAAAACTGATTGAGGAGTGTGATATACCTATAATATACCTTCTAACCTAGAAAGTATATTATAGTACATTTGTATTGTGCAGCAGTTGTGTGCGGTTCTCCTGAGATACCGCAGCTAGATAGAGGGACAAACACTTTTCGAATAAGTAATTGCAACAGGTGTGATATACCTGTTGCTCCAAAAAAAAAAAAAAAAACTGATAGAGGGGTGTGATATACCTATAATATACCTTCTAACATAGAAAGTATATTATAACGCATGCATTTGTATTGTGTAGCAGTTGTGTGCGGTTCTGCTGAGATACTGCAGCTAGATAGAGGGACAAACGCTATTGGAATAACTAATTGCAACTGGTGTTATATACCTGTTTGTCCCCCCATAAAATATCTGATTTAGGGGTGTGATATACCTATAATATACCTTCTAACATAGAAAGTATATTATAGTGCATTTGTATTGTGCAGAAGTCGTGTGCGGTTCTGCTGAAATACCGCAGCTAAATAGAGGGACAAACGCTTTTTAAATAACTAATTAAAACTGGTGTGATATACAGTACAGACCAAAAGTTTGGACACACCTTCTCATTCAAAGAGTTTTCTTTATTTTCCTGACTATGAAAATTGTAGATTCACACTGAAGGCATCAAAACTATGAATTAACACATGTGGAATTATATATATAACAAACAAGTGTGAAACAAGTGAAAATATGTCATATTCTAGGTTCTTCAAAGTAGCCACCTTTTGCTTTGATTACTGCTTTGCACACTCTTGGCATTCTCTTGATGAGCTTCAAGAGGTAGTCCCCTGAAATGGTTTTCACTTCACAGGTGTGCCCTTTCAGGTTTAATAAGTGGGATTTCTTGCCTTATAAATGGGGTTGGGACCATCAGTTGCGTTGAGGAGAAGTCAGGTGGATACACAGCTGATAGTCCTACTGAATAGACTGTTAGAATTTATATCATGGCAAGAAAAAAGCAAAGTAAAGAAAAACGAGTGGCCATCATTATATTAAGAAATGAAGGTCAGTCAGTCAGCCGAAAAATTGGGAAAACTTTGAAAGTAAGGGCTATTTGACCATGAAGGAGAGTGATGGAGTGCTGCGCCAGATGACCTGGCCTCCACAGTCACCAGACCTGAACCCAATCGAGATGGTTTGGGGTGAGCTGGACCGCAGAGTGAAGGCAAAAGGGCCAACAAGTGCTAAGCATCTCTGGGAACTCCTTCCTGTTGGAAGACCATTTCAGGGGACTACCTCTTGAAGCTCATCAAGAGAATGCCAAGAGTGTGCAAAGCCGTAATCAAAGCAAAAGGTGGCTACTTTGAAGAACCTAGAATATGACATATTTTCAGTTGTTTCACACTTGTTTGTTATATATATAATTCCACATGTGTTAATTCATAGTTTTGATGCCTTCATAGTCATGAAAATAAAGAAAACTCTTTGAATGACAAGGTGTGTCCAAACTTTACTGTATATAAACGGATTGCAGTCGGGAAACATGCCGTACCGGTACGTCATAAGTCCTTAAGGGGTTAAACCACTCAAGTGTTGCTTTAGCAGAGTGTTTGGGGTCATTGTCCTGCTGGAAGGTGAACCTCCGTCCTAGCCTCAAATCACGCACAGAGTGGTACAGGTTTTGCTCAAGAATATCCCTGTATTTAACACCATCCATCTTTCCTTCAACTCTGACCAGTTTCCCAGTCCCAACTGCTGAAAAACATCCCCACAGCATGATGCTGCCACTACCATGTTTCACTGTGTGGATGGTGTTCTTTGGGTGATGTGATGTGTTGGGTGTGCGCCAGACATAGCGTTTTTTTTGATGGCCGAAAAGTTCAATTTTAGTCTCATCAGACCAGAGCACCTTCCTTCATACATTTTGGGAGTCTCCCACATGCCTTTTTGCAAACTCACAACGTGCCTTTTTGTTTTTAGCTGAAAGTAATGGCTTTCTTCTGGCCACTGTGCCATAAATCCCATCTCTATGGAGCGTACAGCTTATTGTCGTCCTATGTACAGATACTCAAGTCTCTGCTGTGGAACTCTGCAGCTTCTCCAGGGTTACCTTAGGTCTCTGTGCTGCCTCTCTGATTAATGCCCTCCTTGCCCGGTCCATGAGTTTTGGTGGGCGGCCGTCTCTTGGCAGGTTTGCAGTTGTGCCATGTTCTTTCCATTTGGTTATGATGGTGCTCCTGGGGATCATCAAAGATTTGCATATTTTTTTATAACCTAACCCTGGCTTGTACTTCTCAACAACATTGTCCCTTACTTGTTTGGAGAGTTCCTTGGTCTTCATGGCAGTGTTTGGTGAGTGATACCTCTTGCTTAGGTGTTGCAGCCTCTAGGGCCTTTCAAAAAAGGTGTCTATATATAATGACAGATCATGTGACATTTAGATTGCAAACAGGTGGACATAATTTCACTAATTATGTGACTTCTGAAGGTAATTGGTTGCACCAGAGCTTTTTATGGGTTTCCTAACAAAGGGGGTGAATACATACACACATGACAATTTTCTGTTTTCTATTTTTGAACATTAGTTTTATTTATATATTTTTCTCATTTCATTTCACCAAATTAGACTATTGTGTTCTGATCCATCACATAAAATTCAGATTAACAAAACATTGTACTTAAGACTGTAATGTAACAAAATACAAAAAAAGTCAAGGGGAATGAATATTTTTGCAAGGCACTGTATAATACAGATAGTTAGTGGGAGATCGTCTGTGTGGGTTAGATAGTTATATAGTGTAGCTGATAGGTTCCAGTGCAGGGTGTTAGGTAGTGTGATAGGAATTATTCTGCTGTGATAGGGATTAGTGTCTCTGTTAGACACAGTGCTGTAATGTCACAACAATACTTAGTGCACAAATCAGTAATATCTATTCAGACCTGATAAAATGTGAAGTTGCATGTATTGCGCAAAAAAATGTGCATCATTAGTGCCGATTTGCGCAATCACGAAAAAAATGACTGGAGATTGCAAATTCTAGAATTCGTGAATTTATTGCGAATAATATGCGAAAATCGCATATTAGCCTATGTTGGGGGATGCCATTCTGCCGCTGCAGGTCAAGGAGGGAGTGCTTTGAGGGGTACGAGTGGCTGAATTGCATGCAAAGTTTCCTGCCCATTTTTAGGATGTCTTGCAGATGGGTGGAAGACTTCAGGAACCGCTTGACAACCAGATTGAACAAGTGTGCCATGCTGGGTGCATGGCTCAGCCCTCCTTGACGCAGCACAGACACCATGTTCTTCCCGTTGTCGGTAACCATGGTTCTGATTTTGAGTTGTCGCGGAGAAAGCCAGGATTCGATTTCTTGATGAAGGACATGGAGTAGTTCCTCCCCTGTGTGATTCCGTTCGCCCAGGCAAACGAGGTGCTGAACAGAGTCACACCGCCGTGCCCAGCACATGTGGTATGATGGAGGGGCACTGTGAATTGTCCCTGCAGTGGAGGCTGAGGACACGGTGCAGGATGAGGAGGCAGAGGCGGATATTGTCGCAACGGCATGAGAACATTGAGGCGAAAGTGGCATCACCTGGGCAAGTTGCTGGTGTGGTTGTGCAGGAACCACATTCACCTAGTGGGCCGTAAAGGACATGTATTGTCCCTGACCATAGTTATAGCTCCACAATTTGGCGCTGCCGTGCACTTTGGCAAACACTGACATGCTCAACGACTGGCCCACCTTCTGTTCTACATGTGTGCAGGGCTGGTACTGCCTTTTTGGCAAAGACATGACAGCTTGGGACTCTCCACCTCAGCTCGGCAGAAGCCATCAGTTCTCTGAAAGGTGCAAAGTCCACCACTTGAAAAGGGAGGGACTGCAGCACCAGCAACTTGGACAGATGCACATTCAGCTTCTGCGCCGTTGGATGAGTGCACGCATACTGTTGTCTCTTGGCAATCGCTTCGGTGATCGATTGCTGACGGAATGACTGACGAGGAGTATGAGCTGGAGCATCAGGACCAGCATATGATGGGAAGAAAAGACAGCTCCCTTTGGCTGGCATACTTGATCTCCTGAAATCGGGTGCGTGCCACTGGGTGATGCAGCGGTTGCTGTGGCAGGCTGGACCACCACATCAGAGCCACAGTTCTCCCAGGCCACTTAATGGTGATGCTGCATATGTTGACGCAGGGCCTTGGTTTCAACATTGGCACCCTGGCCACACTTCACCTTCTGCCCACAAATTCTACAAATGGCCATGTTCACCTCCTCCGGCGGCTGAAAAAAACTGCCACACCGCCGAGTAGGTGATTTTACCCCCAACACTCCGCACTGACTGACTGCTTCCGCCGCTGCTTCCGTGAACCCCTGCACAACTACTTTCCAGGCAGGTAGGCTCCTGCGAAGCGGGTGGTCTACCCCGGGCACGTTTGGCTCCTGACCACATACTGCTGCCACCCTGCTGACTCCCGGCCATGCTAGCGACTTGCTGACTCTGCCGCTGCCTCACGGGCAAGCTACCACCCTCTTCTCCCCATGATGATGAAGCCCCTAATTCACCCGGCTCCCAAGTGCGATCAGCTACATCATTATCATCGAGTACTGTCTGCACGTCACTGATGTCCTCCTTAAGGGTCTCTGGGTCAGGAGCCTGACTGCTCGCAACACCAGCTCCCATGCCACTCTCTTTATCACGCGGTATGGGTGCCCAGCTGGCGGGGGGTCGGCCCCCTAGGTGAGGGGGGGCACACCCACACTGGTGCACTCTGCCAGGGAGCCGTGCGGCTCCCCACGCGGCACACGATTCAAACCGGCGGGGGGCGGGGCCCTTGGCAAAGGAAGGGCTCCTCCTGCCCCGGTGCACATTGCCAGGGAGCTGCGCTGCTCCCCACACAGTACGAGTGTCCAGCTGGCGGTGGGTCGGCCCCTGGCTGAAGGGGGGCTCCCCCGCACTGGTGCACTCTGCCAGGGAGCTGTGCGGCTCCCCACGCGGCACACGATTCAAACTGGCGGGGGGCGGTGCCCATGGTAAAGGAAGGGCTCCCCCTGCCCCGGTGCACATTGCCAGGGAGCTGCGCTGCTCCTCACGTGGTACGAGTGTCCAGCCGGTGGTGGGTCGGCCCCTGGCTGAAGGGGGGCTCCCCCGCACTGGTGCACTCTGCCAGGGAGCCATGCGGCTCCCCACGCGGCACACGATTCAAACCGGCGGGGGGTGGGTCCCATAGTTATGGAAGGGCTCCCCCTGCCCCGGTGCACATTGCCAGGGAGCTGCGCTGCTCCCCACGCGGTACGAGTGTCCAGCCGGCGGTGGGTCGGCCCCTGGCTGAAGGGGGGCTCCCCCGCACTGGTGCACTCTGCCAGGGAGCTGTGCGGCTCCCCACGCGGCACACGATTCAAACCGGCGGGGGGCGGGGCCCATGGTAAAGGAAGGTCTCCCCCTGCCCCGGTGCACATTGCCAGGGAGCTGCGCTGCTCCCCACGCGGTACGGGTGTCCAGCCGACGGTGGGTCGGCCCCTGGCTGAGGGGGGGGCTCCCCCGCACTGGTGCACTCTGCCAGGGAGCAGCGTGAGCTCCCCACGCGGCTATGTGTAAAGGTACAGGGGACACCGTGTCCCCGCTCCTCATCTTCAATAAAGTCTGGCATGGGCCGCCGTGCCGTTAGTTAGGCAGGGATCAGGGGTAGGAGTACTAGGCTCGGTCAGGAGGAGCAGATCATAGGCGTTGGCTTCCTTCTGCCGGCCATACATAAGGTTTCCAAGGGGGTTATTTAGGCACAGGGTGTTAGTTAGTCCATGCAGGTGATCTGCTTTATACCATGCTCATACTCAGCATCCAGAGCTGCATTCACCCACTTGTTCTTACATTATGTGTTATACTCTGCTTCCACTTAAAGCTGCATTTCTTTTCATTGCTACATTATGGTTACTCAGTATTCTTACCAGGGCAACCAGCACACCGCTCTGATACTGCTCTTCCTATAAACATAGCTGCTTTCTTTTCAGGCTTACGTTTCTTTCCTCAGTGGTTTGTTACATTTCATAGGTCTACCTTTTCTGTTCACTTCGAAAAGAAGAAGAAAAAAAATATATATATATATATATTTTTGTGGTGTTATTTAGTCCTGCTATGCATTCACTTAGACTGGTATCCTTTACTTCTGGTTCGCATTCACTCAGATTGGTCCCCTGCCCCAGTTAACCAAATAGCTCCCTAGCGGTCAGTGGGCCAATAGGAGTAAGTTCCTACTATGTTTTCACAGTTGTTCATTCGTTTGTCACGACAAGGGTCTTCTCTTAGCGAACTGCAATGCCTCTGGCTCTTGTTTTTCTCCCATCTGTTTCAATTTCGCGGTTGGTTTAATGTTTCGTTTATGCACGTGGTTCAGATCACTAATGTCTATGCATTTTCCTTTAGGTCTGGCTCACGTAATTACTTATCGTCACTGTAAGGTCATCCAGTTCAGTCTCTTGGCTTCGGGGGGCCTCATGGGTTCGGGGGCCCGATGACCATTCTTTATGTTCGTTAGGTGTACAATATGGTTGTAGGCTGTAGGCAGGTTGTAGGCTGTAGGCAGGATTGTCGGAGAGGGTCATGGTTATGCGAGTCCACAGGTCATACTGGTGCTGCATAAGTGGTTTATATAAAAAAAAAAAAATAATAATAATAATAATAATAATCCGCCATTAGAGTAAAAAAATAAAATAAAAAAATTAATTAAAAAAAAACAGTCTCTCACATAGGACTCCGCCATTAGTCTCTCACGTAGGACTCCGCCATTAGTCTCTAACGTAGGACTCCGCCATTAGTCTCTCACGTAGGACTCCGCCATTAGTCTCTCACGTAGGACTCCGCCATTAGTCTCTCACGTAGGACTCCGCCATTAGTCTCTCACGTAGGACTCCGCCATTAGAGTCTCTGACGCATGGCTCCGCCATTAGAGTCTCTCACGCATGGCTTCTCTGTTTTAGTTTCACACATATGACTCTGCCATTAGAGTCTCTCACGCATGGCTCCGCCATTAGAGTGTCTCACGCATGGCTCCGCCATTAGAGTCTCTCACGCATGGCTCCGCCATTAGAGTCTCTCACGCATGGCTCAGCCATTAGAGTCTCCCGCGCATGGCTTCTCCGTTTAAATTTTACACACATAAACTCTGCCATTCGAGGCCGGCTGCGTGGTCCCACCACAAGTAGGTTCCATGTCTTTTTCTGCCTTCAGACCCGCTCGCATGGCTCTGTCATCTGTGGCTTGCAATACAATTTTTCTTGTGGTGGCTCATGCCATTAGAGCCTCACTCACATTATTGTTTTCTCTAACTTTTTAATTTTCTAAGTTGTTGGGTCTAAAAGGAAAATCTTTGTTTTCTTTATAAGCCGTCATCCCGAGCGTGTCTTTGCGGACATCACCTTCTCCCAGGCATGCTTACTTCATCTACAAACTCGGGCTGAGGGTGTTGGTGTCCGGCCTAAGTCCTGGGTATCGGTCTGTCTTCCAGTAGGAGGTATGGTGTGTACGTTCGGTCCTTATTACAGGCAACATTAGCTCGTTAATCGAAATAAGCATGTATTCCTGTTTATGGTGACCCAGGCCTGGTGAGTTTACATATTTCACTTAATCTACTACTAGAGTAAGACGGCATACGCCATGTTCTAACTTTTGGGTCCTTTATAAAAAATAAAATAAAAAGTGTGGCCTGGGGAATAAGTAGAGGTGAAGTATTTTGCCACCAGGAACAGTTGGTGTCCTATCAGGGCCCTTGGCGAATGGTTGGAGTTCAGTTAGGCCCTTCCAACAGATTCACCATTGTTTGTTTTTCTGCAGCTCTCAGGATTCAGACCTTCTTGTTATATGGTCATATGTTAGTCAACATAGGAGTAAATCGTTTCTGGTTGCCGGCCACTCTTTCAATCGCATCAGCATTAACCATCTCCAAGAACGATGTGGCGGTGCACAAGACAAAGAGGTAAGGTAGATGGAAGTCACTGTGTTATATACGGTATATTCCGCACCTTCATCGTGAAAGGTCTTTTCGTTCAAAAGTGGGTGTCGTAACGGTATGTATATATTTACTCTAAGGTCTGCTCTTTTTGGCCACTTTAGGCTGCCCTACCGCGGCAGTCATGGCATAACTCTACTGCTTGTTGTAGATAGGGTTAGAGAGGTTAGGTTCACCTTTCTGATAGCCGATCCGACCACAAATAATGTATATATTTTTTCCACTAGTACACGCCAAAAAGGGCTTTAGAACATAGAACTGCACCGCTGAACGGTAAATAGGCCCTTACTTTTTTCTACTTATACATGCCACAAAAGGCTTTAGAACATATAACTGCACCGCAGAACGTCAAATAATCTATATTTTTTGAGACTAATACAAGCCAAAAAGGGCTTTAGATCATATAACTGCACTGCTGAATGGCAAATAATATATATTTTTGTGCCACTAATGCACACCAAAAAGGGCTTTAGAACATTTAGCTGCACCACTGAACGGCAAATATATATTTTTTTGCCCCTAATACATGCCAAAAAGGACTGTAATTTTCACACTTCACCACACAACGGCAAATACTTTTTTTGTGCCACTGCCCCTAATACACGCAAAAAAGTGCTTTAGAGCATATAACTGCACCGCAGAATGGCAAATAATATACACTGGAGAAAAAAATAAACGCAACACTTTCGGTTTTGCTCCCATTTTGCATGAGCTGAACTCAAAGATATAAAACATTTTCTACATACACAAAAGACCCATTGCTCTCAAATATTGCTCACAAATCTGTCTAAATCTGTGTTAGTGAGCACTTCTCCTTTGCCGATATAATCCATCCCACCTCACAGGTGTGGCATATCAAGGTGCTGATTAGACAGCATGAATATTGCACAGGTGTGCCTTAGATTACCCAGTTTGATCACACAGCACAATGCCACAGATGTTGCAACATTTGAGGGAGCGTGCAATTGGCATGCTGACTGCAGGAATGTCTACCAGAGCTGTTGCCCGTGCAATGAATGTTCATTTCTCTAAGCCGTCTCCAAAGGCATTTCAGAGAATTTGGCAGTACATCCAACCGGCCTCACAACCGCAGACCACGTGTAACCACACCAGCCCAGGACCTCCACATCCAGCATGTTCACCTCCATAATCATCTGAGACCAGCCACCCAGATAGCTGCAGCAACAATCGTTTTGCATAACCAAAGAATTTCTGCACAAGCTGTCAGAAACCGTCTCAAGGAAGCTCATCTGCATGTTCGTCGTCCTTATCGGGATCTGACGTCGTAACCGACTTGAGTGGGCAAATGCTCGCATTCGATGGCGTCTGGCACATTGGAGAGGCATTTTTTTCACAGATGAGTCCCGGTTTTCACTGTTCAGGGCAGATGGCAGACAGCGTGTGTGGCGTCGTGTGGGTGAGCGGTTTGCTGACGTCAACGTTGTGGATCGAGTGGCCCATGGTGGAGGTGGCTTTATGGTATGGGCAGGCGTATGTTATGGACAATGAACACAGGTGCATTTTATTGATGGCATTTTGAATGCACAGAGATACTCTGACGAGATCCTGAGGCCCATTGTTGTGCCATTCATCCACGACCATCACCTCATGTTGGAGCATGATAATGCATGGCCCCATATTGCAAGGATCTGTACACAATTCCAGAAAGCTGAAAACATCCCAGTTCTTGCATGGCCAGCATACTCACCGGACATGTCACCCATTGAGCATGTTTGGGATGCTCTGGATCGGCCTATACAACAGCGGGTTCCAGTTCCTGCCAATATTCTGCAACTTCGCACAGCTATTGAAGAGGAGTGGACCAACATTCCACAGGCCACAATCAACAACCTGATCAACTCTATGCGACAGAGATGTCCTGCACTGTGTGAGGCAAATGGTGGCCACACCAGATACTGACTGGTTTTCTGACCCCCCCAGTTAGGCAAAACTGCACATTTCAGAGTGTCCTTTTATTGTAAGCAGTCTAAGGCACACCTGTGCAATATTCATGCTGTCTAATCAGCACCTTTATATGCCACACCTATGAGGTGGGATGGATTATCTCGGTGCAGCGTCCCATGTGGGCACTGCAAAAGCTTGTTTCTGTCATCTGTAATATTATGCTGTATTGTATTATTATGTGAAATCCCTTTTACCAGGCTGTCAGATGCACTACATGCATTCCACCACTAGATAGGGGTAGCACCACAGTATATATAGTGTAGTTCAGGCCTAGTTAGGGAGTTGGGAGTTGTTGAGAGAAGGAGTAGGAGGTGAAGCAGTGAGAGTGCAGCTACTAGTTGTGTTTAATGCAAGGCAGTTCAAGGGAAAAAGAGTGGATAAAGACACAAAGGACAACAGCCATTTTACCAGGCTTTAAGGACCTTTGGATTCAAGGTGAAGGACTTATTAGCTTCCGGCAGCCTCACCATTAAAGAGCTGGAGAAACAGAACCAGATTAAAGAGCTGAATATCAGTGAGTACATAACTAGCTACCCTAGCCTGACACATTACTACCAGCACAGCCTGTTACTGGAATTCATCACATCCAACTTGCATGTGTATCAGAGACTGCTTTATTACTGGATATAAACTGTTATCAAGAACCTGGTTATAGTAAATTTCCCAGTTGGATTTAAAACTGCCTCCTAACTTCATACCACTACCACTAACAACATTTTGCACCATCAAGGTGCTGGCATCACGACACTACCTAAGTCAGGGGCCCAGCCGCACAAGCACTCAGAAGCCCAATCACCATCAAGGGCACCTCAATCACCAACTGGCCGGTGTCCCCTGTAATAGAGTGTGCCCCGGAGAATCCAGTGCTGTTCTCCCCTTCACTGCACTGCTGGCCCAGGGGGGGCGTCTGCTAAACCGTGAGTAACCGATGAACTGTTTGTGCACTTCAGCCCACCTTGAACCTCACGTGTTCTACCCCTACGGACTGGCACGTTGCATCGGCAAAGGAGACGTGCTCACTAACACAGATTTGTCAACAATATTTGAGAGTAATGGGTCTTTTGTGTATGTAGAAAATGTTTCAGATCTTTGAGTTCAGCTCATGCAAAATGGGAGCAAAACCAAAAATTTGCGTTTATATTTTTGTTCAGTGTATATTCTTTTGCCACTAATACACACCAAAAAGAGCTTTAAAACATATAACTGCACCACTGAACGGCAAATAGGCCCTTACTTTTTCCACTTATACACGCCATAAAAGGCTTTAGAAGCATATAACTGCACCTCTGAACGGCAAACAATATATATTTTTTTGTTGCCACTAATACAAGCAGAAAAGGGCTTTAGAACATACAATTGCACCGCTGAACGGCAAATAATATATATTTTGTTGCCACTAATACACGCCAAAAAGGGCTGTAATTTTCTCACTTCACCACACAACAGCTAATAAGACCTTCCCCCCCCCCCACTAATACAAGCCAAAAATGCTTTAGAACATATAACTGCACCGCACAAGGGCAAATAAGACATATAAATATTTCCTTGTAATAAACCCTGTTAATGGCTCTATCAACAGCACCCCAAAAACAAGAACGGTTTGCTGGAATTACAGAGCTGCATAAAGGCAATTATGATCCCCAGTCACTGCAGCAAGGTGTAATAGGATTGTTGCTATTACCCAGACTGTAAACTCCCCTACTGAACCCTGTTCTGCTTCAATGATGTGGAATGATTCCTCCCTATCCTTTCCCTGAACTTCTATACAGTAAAATAAAAGTTTTAAAGTCCTTTCTACCACTGTCCGTAGCGCCTGCTGACATTTCTCCCTGCACTAAGTACATTGGAAAATGGCTGAATCCAAGATGGCTGAGACTATTTATAGGGATGTGACATCACAGGGCTGGCTGGCTGCTGATTGGCTGCATGCATGGCATTGTGGGTGATCCCTTATTCCCAGAGATCCTTGCTCCATATCCTAACACATGCAGCAGCCATTTTAGGAAAAAATGTGATTCGTTACCACAAAGCATGAGGAAATCTGGATTTGGTGCGAATTGAATTTTTCCTGAAATTCGGATCGAAGTCCAGTTTGTGAACTTCGTTTCGCTTTTCTCTAGGCATGGCAGCAGGGGTCACTTTGAGAGGCCTGAACTCCCGGTGTCATCTAGTGGTCGTGTCTTGACCGGTAACCCATCTGTTCTTGAATGGTTGACTCGGTCATGCACTTTGTCCCAGGTGACATCAGATTTGGTTGGTTCGTCAGACACAACCCTTAGTTTTTTTTAAATTTATTTTAGACCTTTTTTTTTTAAATAAACTTTATTTAGTTTCAAAACAGTCACAATAAAAAAAACAACACACAAACAAAAACCTTAACTTAGTAACCATATCTTTACACTAATCTTTGACCATTAGGAGAATTTTATCCTGGGTGTGAGTAAAAGCGTGAAAAATTTGTGCGTATCTAAACTTGATTATAAAGGATCATTTAGTCCATTTAAATAAATTCTCAAGGGGCGTGATGATTTCATGGGAAGAGATTTGAGAAACTTTGTTGATACCCTGTGTAATCCAAAATTCATAATCAGGGATTGACATGAATTCCCTAAGATTGAAATTGTGCCAAAGTGAAGTGAAATGTGTTATTCCCAGTGTAGTTTTAATTTTAGTCCAAACCATATGAAGCATAGCACTAACAGGATACTGTTTCCCTTTTATTTCCAAATAACCCGTTTCCAAAATACTAAAAATGTCTCTGCAAGAACCCCAAACATTCCCAAGAAAAAAATGAAGATGGCGATCCTCCCCATCGCCCATACGCCACTGTAATTGTGCTGCGATTAAGTATCCCTGAAAGAAAGGGAGGGACAAACCTCCATTTCTTTCTGCAAGCCAAAGGAATCTTTGCTTTATTCTCACCCTCTTCCTGCCCCAGATTAAATCGTTTATTAGTCTTACTAATAGACCAAAAAAGGTATCTTCTATCCATACGGGGCATGCTCTGATGGTATATAGCACAATAGGGAGGATTACCATCTTAACCAGTGCAATCTTTTCAACCTGTGAGAGGGGCAATTTCTGCCATGTGCAAATTTTATCTTTTACTTTACTAATCATAAGGGTGGTATTTAATGCATTAAACCTTATTATGTCTGCGCTAATTTTAATTCCCAGGTACTCTATGGAATCAGAGGGAAGAAGGACCCTAACATTAGAGACATTACTGGGGACGAGTCGAATAAGTGGGAAGACACAACCCTTAGTTGGCATGGTCTGGGAGCAGGCCCTGTGCCCTCACCTGTACTCAACCTGCCTCTGTCCTTTTCTGTTCCCTCAGCCAGAGAAGTATTATATGCTGTGGGTTTAGCTCCACTATACAGCCAGGACTAGCTACTAGAGGACAGTCAGCAGCTACTGCCCAGCCAAGATCTGGAGAAGACATCCGCCCGCTTCCTCCGGTAGACTGGCAAGTAGTGATGAGGAGAGTGGCATGGGAGCTGGTGTTGCGAGCGGTCAGGCTCCGGGCTCAGAGACTGCTGAGGAGAACATTAGTGACGTGCAGACAGTATAACCTTAACGCATCCGAAATTTCAGTGACATTCAGTGTAATTTTTTCGCTGCTGGTGACAGCGACATTACCTGTGCTACATCTCCTGTATAACGATTGCCCATCCTAACTATCAGTGACATCCAGTCAAATTTTTTCATTGCTGGTGACAGCGACATTACCTGTGCTAGATCTCCTGCATAACGTTTGCCTATCCTAAATATCAGAGATATTTAGTGTAATTAATACCATTTAATATGAGGAAGGCGAGCAATAAGGGACGGGGAAGTGGCTGTGCTTGTGGCAGACGCAGCACTATGAAGTGCCTTTTGTGCTGTGGCATTAGAAGAATTCTGATATCTCTGACTTTTACTCTAACCAGACTATTTGTTACTCTGTAATTCTTCTAGCGCAGTTCTATGGAAACAGTAGGTTTAAAAAGCACACCAAATGCTTGAAATAACTTCTTTATTAACTTCAACTTTTCTTAATATAACACTGCTGCCTCCGCAGCAGATAGTCCATGTACAAAAGACATGTTGAATAAAGTATCATAAAATGGTGGTATGCATAAGATGGTGGTTCAACTGTTCAATCTTGTCATTCAACATAAAATGGTGGATATATTTCTCTTTTTAGTATCTGTACTCTGACTTTAAGTTAAACACTTTATGATCTCTCTGAGAGGTATATCTGAGGTTAACCAATAGTTCACTTGCTCTACTTGGTTTGCAATTTGCTCTATACAATTGCTTATGATCTGGTATGAGCAGTTCGCATTTGTATGCAATTTGTTTGGATTGTATGCCTGTATGGCTCAGTAGTTCATTTGTATGCTATTGAAATTTGGAACTGTAAGTAAACACACATATAACTGTTTCAGTATTCAGTTCTAATCACTATATTAATAGTAGGAACATTATATAACTGTTTTAAATACCTATTTTAGCCTCTTGCTTCCATAAAACACAGCTCTTAGTGGAGTGTGTGTCTGTTCAGCTCCTCTCTCTGGTGAATAATGATTCCAGCAGCTCCTGCTAGTGGAATTTCCCACACAAGCTGTGTGAGGCTGGCTGTAATTGGTCAAAACTCTTGCTGTGTGTGAGGCTAGCTGTTATTGGTCAAGACTCCTGCCCAGCAACAACAGTTTAACTCTATACTTTCTGTTTCTGCTGTGTCATTGAGTTTACGTCACATTCATATAATAAATCTTAAAGGCATATTATCTTTTCTGCTTCTGTGAATACAATATATAACAGTTATATGACATCCAAACATGAAGTCACTGTAAATAACTCTGCCTTTGTCGTTAACACACAAACATAGGAACTGTATTAAGGTTATTGGCAGGTCTAGCTGTATGCACATATAAGCTATACTAGCAACCTAGGACAGGTCTTAGCTGGCCAGCTACAGTGCTGCTGATGGTGCACGCAGAGGCTGTGGCCCTGTGTGCAGTGAAACTGTGCCTGCTGCTAGAGCACAAGAAACACACTCATCCACAATACCTAGCTTCATGTCCCAGTTTGCAGGGCGGCGCTGAACACCACTCTCAACGTCACACCAGTGCGACCAGGTGGTCAGTTGGATTGCAGCAGATAATGCTTCCAGTCGGTTAAGCACCAACCTGTCCTCCACAAAGTCCAGTCTCGGTAGCCAAGAGTCTGGTCAACAGAATCCTCGCCCTGATCCTCCTTCCTCCCACCATGGAGCGTCTTTGCAAACGAGTGATCCCACACTCGGATATTCGGAGGAGATCTTTTCATCGCCATTCCTTGATTTGGGCCTCACGCCAAGCCCGCTTAAAGATAAACATGAGGAGATCTTGTGTCCTGATTCCCAAACTCTTGAGCATCCACAGTCAGAAGAAGATGTCGGTGGGGAACGGCAATTAGTCTTTCACGAGGTGGATGATGATGATGAGACACAGTTGCCAATAAGTCAACCGCAATTAGTGTCTCAAGAGGTTAATGATGAGGATGAGACATAGTTGTCAATAAGTGAGGTTGTTGTTAGTAGTGTTAAGTGCAAATATTTGAATAGCAAATTTTTATCGCGAATATCGCCACTTCAAAAATTCCCAAATATTTTGAATATAGTGCTAAATATTCGTTATATCGAATATTCGGCATTTCTTTCCATCTGAACACATGATTCCTCTCTGCTTCTTGCTTGTGGGCCAATGAGAAGGAAGCAATGTCAAGTTCAAAACAATACTTAGTGCACCAATCAATAATCTGTAGTCAGAACTGCTAAAATGTGAAGTTGCACATAGTGCAGAAAAAAATTCTAATCACTGCCGATTAGCGCAATCGCGAATATATTGGAGCACTTGACTCTATCTGCATATAAAGCTATTGTAATGTTCTGCAGTGCCAACCATTTTCTCCATTCTCAGGAGAAACTCATGAAACTTCTAGCAGCTTGAAAAATGTAGCCAAAGTGACCCACGCCTGTATTTCGCATTACGAATTTGCATTACGCAATTTTGACATTGCCGATTTTTCGCAATTAATAAAATAATCTTGAATTCGTGAATTTATGACGAATATTCTACAAAATTTTTGTGAAATATTGCGAATTCGAATATAGCCCCTGCCGCTCATCACTAGTTGTTAGGTCAAAAGTCAGGAGGATGACCAGAGTGAGGAAGTGGAAGAAGAGGTGTGGACGATAAAATCACTGACCCAATTTTTTAGATGGTTAGCTCAGCAGCAGACCCTCGCCCCTAATGTTTTAGATGATCAGCTCAGCATCAGGCCCTCGCCCATCATTTTTTTCATGGTCAGATCAGCAGCAGGCATTCGCCCCTAATGTTTTAGAGGGTCACCAGCAGGCCCTTGCTCCTAATGTTTTTGAGGGTCACCAACAGGCCAGCAATCATAATTTTTCAAGGGTGTGTATGATGCCCTCCTTTATGTGTAATAAAGGGTGTATTGCAGTAAGGTTCCTTGTAATTTTTGGCAGTCCTTTCACTTAGTGCATAGGCTTTATGAGTGTAGGAGTCCCAGTACCTGAAAAATTGTAGCACAATGTGAATGAGGCCCTCCTTTATGTGATATACAGGTTGTATTGGAGTACCTCTTCCTTGTAATTTTCGGCAGCACTTGCACTTTATATACAGGTAAATATACAGGAAAGAATGTTTCCTAACAATTTTTCCTCTAAAATCGATTTTATCTTTGGTTTTGTGCGTATTATTGTCAGTCTGTAAAAGTGGCATACTACTCGACAACATCGTTCCCAGCAGCGACCTGGGAGTCCAAGATGCATCCAGAAATCCTCCCCATGCTGTTCCCAAACCATTTCAGTGGTGTTTCCATCAATTTCTGACCTTTTCATGTGAACCTGACACCTTCCCCTCTTCAGAGTAGGGGGTGCCTGGATTAATGCTCGAGTTCTCCCATTAACTTCCATTGTGCTCGGGTGTTCGGTAGGGCACCCGAGCATCCCAGGGGGTTCTACTCGAGCACCCGAGCACTTTGGTGCTCGATCAACACTACTATCGAGACATCCTATGTAGTCAGTTGGCCGCTGGCTATCTGTGCCATCGTCCATCCTCTCGCAGGTCTGACTGGGGGGGGGGGGGCCTCTGCGCTCACGTTCCACTGCCATGGCTGCTGTGGGGGGTTGGGGGGGTAAGAGCAGTAACAGCTCCATCAGCAGCAACTTAAAAGGGTTCTGCACTTTGTTTTAACTGATGATCTATCCTCTAGATAGATCATCAGCTTCTGATCGTCGGGGTCCGACACCCGGGACCCCCGACGATCAGCTGTTTGAGAAGGCAGCGGCGCTGGCAGTAGCGCCGCGGCCTTCTCACTGTTTACCGCCGGCCCAGTGACGTCACAACTAGTATCAACTAGCGTGGGCGAGGCTAAGCTACATTCAAGTGACAGAGCTTAGCCCCGCCCACGCTAGTTGATACTAGTCGTGACGTCACTGGGTTGGCGGTAAACAGTGAGAAGGCCGCAGCTCTACTGGAGCGCCGCTGTCTTCTCAAACAGCTGATCGGCGGGGATCCCGGGGGTCGAACCCCACCGATCATCAGTTAAAACAAAGTGCAGAACCCCTTTAAGTCTAGATTCGCTGATGAGCAGCTTTCTTCTCCCGCCTACTGAAGAAACTACTCACCAGCAACAGCTAGACCTGGAGCAAACCCTGAACCAGCAGGTAGTGGCGTACTTGGACAGCACCCTGCTACCCGACATTGAAGATCTGCTGGACTACTGGGCACCCAAACTGGATCTGTGGCCACAACTGCCCGAGTTTGCCCTGGAAAATATGTCCTGTCCTGCTGATGTGTGCCATCAGAGCGGGTGTTTAGTGTGGCGGGGGAGACAGTTACACCAAGGAGCACTCGCCTGTCCACCCAAAATGTGGAGAGACTGACCTTTGTCAAGATGAATCAGGCGTGGATCAGCCAAGATTTCCACCCACCAATGCCTGATGCATCAGATTAGATCATCCATGCTGCTTCACCCAAACCTTGACAAAGAAGACCGGTTTCTTCTGGCTAACTGCCTCAGCTACTATCCTGATGCTGCCACCCGCCTGATGCCACACATCTGATGCCAAGTACTCCTTCTTACACCCATCATCGTCAGCGGGTACTGTTATTGCCACCCACCTTCCCACACTATAGTCTCCTGATGCTGCTGCCACCTCATCACTCAGTTCTCCTCATGCTGCTGCTCCCAGCTCCACACTATGTCACCTTGCCAGTATGTGGCCTTCTCATGCTGCTGCTGCCACTTCCACACTATGTCACCTTGCCACTCTGTGGTCTCCTTATGCTGCTGCTAATTAAACACTATGTCACTGGGCCACTCTGTGGCCTCCTCATTCTGCTGCTAACTGAACACTATGTCACTGGGCCACTCTGTGGCCTCCTCATGCTGCTGCTAACTCAACACTATGTCACTGGGCCACTCTGTGGCCTCCTCATGCTGCTGCTGCCACCTCCACACTATGTCACCTTGCCACTCTGTTGTCTCCTCATGCTGCTTCTAACTCAACACTATGTCACTGGGCCACTCTGTGGCCTCTTCATGCTGTTGCTAACTAAACACTATGTCACTAGGCCACTCTGTAGCCTCCTCATGCTGCTGCTGCCACCTCCACACTATGTCCCCTTGCCACTCTGTGGTCTGCTTCTGCTTCTGCTAATTAAACACTATTTCACTGGGCCACTCTGTGGCCTCCTCATGCTGCTGCTAACTCAACACTATGTCACTGGGCCACTCTGTGACCTCCTCATGCTGCTGCTGCCACCTCCACACTATCTCACCTTGCCACTCTGTTGTCTCCTCATGCTGCTTCTAACTCAACTCTATGTCACAGGGCCACTCTGTGGCCTCCTCATGCTGCTGCTAATTCAGCACTATGTCACTGGGCCACTCTGTGGCTTCCTCATGCTGCTGCTATCTCCCCACTATGTCACTGGGGCAATTATGATGCTGCTGCTACCTCAACACTATGTCATTGGGCTACTCTGTGGACTTCTCAAGCTGTTCTCCCACCCTCCCCACTCCATGACTATTTTGCCTTTTTGGCCTGGTTGACATCATTATTTTTTTGACCCTTCTTCTGATCTATCAGAAGATCTGTCAGAAGGAAGGAAAAATGAGATACACAACGGATTCTGTCTGTGTAACAGCTGTAAGGCCTATATGATCAAAACTGGCTTATCATTTAGTAGTCAAAAGCAGGAGTGGGTACAAAACACAGAAGACATGCAAATATTCCTTTCACTTGTCATCTCTATTTTGTATCCACTCCTGTTTTTTTTTTTGGACTTTAGCAATATTGATGGGTTACTGACCACATGCTGACCGAGTGAAGGCAGATGCTCAACAGACAGGATCCGTTTTTTATGGGGTTATTGTTCTGATGGATCAGTGCAAGGGAAAAATAATCAGTGACGTAAACACAAACTTACTGCTTACACCCTCTCCACTCTGTTGGGGGGGCTCTACTTGTATAAACGTTTAATAGATTCAGGTTCTGTAGACATCTATGTGGAATCAGCTGACGACGGTGTAAAAGGAGTGCACTCTTTCACGCTACAGTAGGATCTTGGGCCTCTGCACGTTTTTTTATACCTGGCGCTAACATCGACCTGAGTTCACACTGAGTTGGCCCCAAAACTGCCCAAATAAGTGAGGTGTGTAGTGATTCTAAGAGTGATGCCTGTCATGTGTGTGTCATACTGACTCACAGTATTGTTTCACTACCACAGCAGACTCCCTATGTGTGTTACTGCAAGTCACAGTATTCTAAACCACTATACAGCTTCTTTGCTGCCAGGAAATAGCTGTTTTTTAAGGCGATTCGCCGCAAATAAATTTGAATCAAATCTTTTTGGAAAATTCGGCAAACCAGCTGAATCGAATTTTTTTGAAATTTAAAGTTAAAGTTTAAGATTTAAAGTTAAAGTTACTGCAGGACCAGGTCAGAGGCTACCGATTACAGTTTAGAAGAAATGTACACTCCTGTGAGTGGTCAAAATGAATGGGGGCACATTTCAGTTGGGGGGGCACAGCGTGATGTAAGGAGGGCCGAGGCCCCCTCTGGCCTCCCCTTGGCAACGCCACTCGGGAAATAGCAGGCGTCTCGGGAGGCGCGGGGACGTGACGTTGCGGTGGGATTCGTCGAATTCGAATTTCATAAATTACGTCGGGATTCGAGTCCATGAATCCCACGAATCCAGTAAGATTCGAGGGATTCGTGGATTTGACGGATTCGTCGTACCACCTCTAATACATAATAATAATAATAATTTCTATGGGGAAGACGGAAATAGCTGGCTCGGCAATTTCCGGTGGCCCCTATTGAAATGAATGTAGGGCAGCTGCGCATGCACAGTGCAACCTCCATTCATTTCCCGGTTCCGTTCTTGTTGTTGGTGGAAGTCCCAGAGGTGGGACCCGCACCTATCAGACAATGGGGGCATATCCTAGCGATATGCCCCCATTGTATTTGATGGTAAAACCCCTTTAATTTACACAAACTGTTTTCAGACAATGAAAGCTGTTTCCCCATCTCACAGCACTGCAACATGTGACCTCATCAGTAGACCAGCTGGAGGTAAACAAGACTGGATTAGAATATTGCTGAAAGCAGCCAGGCTGCGGGACAGAGAGGTAGGCAACTAGTAAGTATGATTTTTGTATTAGGTCACACACCCTAGAGGGCTAAGTAAAAACAGAGGGGATCCAAGACTACCCTCGGTAATTGACTGAAATGGAGAGCATGTATTATTTATATGGACACCAGGGTTTGGAGGGGAAGAACGGGGTGACACATGGTAATTAAATGAATACATGTCCATCCATCAGCACATTATATGTTCACTTCTTGCCTCATTCTTCAAATCCACATTTCCACAGCACCCATCTCTGGGAAAACTCTACACCCCCTATGCGCGTTCCCCTCAAAGCTTTATCATTTGAGTGAAACGCGCATCGAGGTGCAGGGTTTTCCCTGTCGGTATGGTATTCTTATATGCTGTTTCTACCTGGCACTTTTATGGACGTTTTTTTTTTTTTAGCCCATGTTTATCTGTTAAGTCTCTTTGCACTTTCACTTTACTAGTTATGTTTCTAGCTTTATACAATATTGCCAGGTGTACCTACCAGATATTTATCAGCTATCATACAACCTTTTCCGTCTGTGTATGTCTCCTGCTTTGGCTATTGGTCTTAAGTATTCTGGGTACCACCACAGATTAAATCTTTTTTAATTGTGTGTTTTTATTATAATCATGGAATAAAAAAAGATTGATTTATAAAATCCTGGTTTTTGCTATTTTTGTTTTGGAAATAATACACGCTTGGAAATTCCCTAATGCATCAATCACGCCTAGGTGACATGGCCGACGTGACTGCCTGACTTGGTATAATTAAGCCATATATGAAGACTGAATATAAAGCAGTATCCTTGTCGCCTCACTTTTTTACTCAACTTGACCTTTAACGTCTGAATGTAAAATCCATTTGAGTTGACAATGCGATGAATAGTTTCCATTTATTTTATCATGTTATGGATTTCTGGAACATACAATAAGAAAAACAATAGACCCCTGCAAGAGCTGAACAGTACAGTGTTCATTTTAGGACATGTTCAGATATCATAGTCAAGTATCAAAATAATGCCAGTGCGACACCTGACCCTGGCACCTGACTCTGACATCTGACCATGACCCTGACTTTGATATTTGACTCTGACATCTGAGTTTGACTTATCGTCTTCATAGGTCACGGTCAATGTTAGAATGAGTTATATGAAGAAAATTCTTCAGTTTACTGTCTGAAACTATAGCTTAGTAGTTTAGATCCTTCCCTTGCATGCAGTGTTCTTGAGTTCAAAACCACTTTCAGTCTTTAAAGAAAATTGACATTTTATTGAGCCCTAGAAAAGAGACAAATTCAAGTGAAGTGTGACCCTGATGTCTGACTTTTCTCTTCTCATTAATCAGCATCAAATTGACTTTTCGCCTTGTTGTACTTTTAATGTGCTCCATCACATAGATAAAGAAAATCCTTCAGTTTACTGTTGTATGCTATAGCACAGTGGTTTAAATCTTTGCTTGGCATGCCATGTTTTTGGGTTCAAAACCCCTATCAGACTTTTTTTTAAAATTAACATTTTATTTAGCCCTAGAAAATAGACAAATTCAAGTGATGTTTGACCCTGATGTCTGACTTTTCTCTTCTCACTAGTCAGCGTCACAATGAATTTTAGCTTCATTGTACTTAAAATCTGCTCCATCATATGGATAAAGAAAATTCTTCAGTTTGCAGTCTGAAGCTATGGCTCAGTAGTTTAGATGTTTGCCTTGCGTTCAGTGTTTTTGAGGTCAAAACCCCTATCAGTCTTTAAAGAAAATTAACATTTTATTGAGCCCTAGAAAAGAGACTTTTAGGTTTACTATGTATTTGTCTTTTGAATCACATAGCTAGAGAAAATCACTACCAAACAATAGGTAGACCAGTAGCTTACTGGTGGGTTGTCTAACTCTCATGCACCTACTAATGGACAAGAGAAAAAAAAGAGCTTGAATTTTTTTTTACATAAAACATATGACAAAGAGTACTATAAGTAGTCCTTTTTTATTTTTATTAAAGAATATATGGGCACCACTATAGTAAGGGGGGACACTAATTTACTTCATCTAATTACATGCGACTTCTCACTAGTCAGCGTCACAATGAATTTTAGCTTCATTGTACTTTTAATCTACTCTATCATATAGATAAAGAAAATCCTTCAGTTTGCTGGCTGAAGCTATAGCTCAGTGGTTTAGATGTTTGCCTTGCATGCAGTGTTTTTGGGTTCAAAAACCCTGTTAGTCTTTAACCACCTCTCGTCCGCCTGTTGACTATAAACGTCCGGGAGGTGGTTCTCTATTTCTGAATGGACGTTCCTGAACGTCCATTCAGAAACTGCAGCTGCACGATTAGCAGCAGGTTAACCCTTAGAGAAGGCAGGGACAGTGCCCGGTGTCCCTGCCTTCTAGATCGCTGTATACACAGCGCTCATCGAGCGCTGTGTGTACAGTGCAGGAAGCGCTATGCCCTTCCTGTATCGGCCCGGCGGTTATGTGATCGCCGGGGCCGGGAGAGTGCAGGAGCTGTGAGGTCTTTCAGAGACCTCGATCAGCCCTGCACTGAGGCTGTACAGCACTGTATTGCGCTGTACAGCCTCTCTGGGGGGATGTATTTCTCCTGTAACTGGGGCTACTATGTCAGCCTCAGTTACAGGAGAAATCAACAGTGAAATTTTTTTTTATTTAGTTAAATGTCCCCCAGAGGTCTTGTATGACCTTATGGGGGACAAAAAGTGTAAAATAAAAAAATTAAGTGTTAAAAAATAAAAATAAGGTTTCACATGTAAAAAAATTAATAAAAATAAAATAGACATATTTGGTATTGCCGTGTCTGTGACGGCCGGCTCTATAAATATATCACATAATCGACCCAGTCCGATAAACACCATAAAAATAGAAAAAACTGTGTCAAAAAAGCCATTTTTGTCACCTTACATCACAAAAAGTGCAACACCAAGTGATCAAAAAGGCGTATGTCCCACAAAATGGTACCAATAAAACCATCACCTCATCCCACAAAAAATGAGCCCCTACATAAGAAAATCTCTCAAAAAATAAATAAACTATAGCTCTCAGAACATGGTGACACTAAAACATAATTTTGGTTTCAAAAATGCTATTATTGTGTTAAAGTGAAATACATTTAAAAAGTATACATATTTTTAGGTATCGCCGCGTCCGTAACAACTAGCTCTATAGAAATATCACATGACCTAATCCCTCGAGTGAACACCGTAGAAAAAAAAAAAAAAAAACGGTGTAAAAAAATTCCATTTCTGTCACCTTACATCACAAAAAATGCATACCAATAAAACCGTCACCTCATCCCACAAAAAATGAGCCCCTACATAAGAAAATCTAAGAAAAAATAAAAAAAATATAGCTCTCAGAACATGGACACATTAAATCATAATTTTTTTGTTTAAAAAAATGCAATTATTGTGTAAAACTTAAATAAATAGGAAAAAGTATACATATTAGGTATCTCCACGTCTGTAACGATCTGCTCTATAAAAATGTCACTTGGCTGAACCCCTCAGGTGAACGCTGTAAAAATAAATAAAAAAAACTGTGCTAAAACTAATTTTTTGGTCACCTTGCCCCATAAAGTGTTATAATAAATGATCAAAAAATCATATGTACCCAAAAATAGTACCAATAAAACTGGCACCTTATCCCCTAGTTTCCAAAATGGGGTCACTTCTTGGGAGTTTCTACTGTAAGAGTGCATCAGGGGGGCTTCAAATGGGACATGGCATCTAAAAACCATGTGGCGCTCCTTTTCTTCTGTGCCCTGCCGTGTGCCCATACAGAAGTTTATGACCACATATGGGGTGTTTCTGTAAACCGCAGAATCTGGGTAATAAATATTGAGTTTTGTATGGCTGTTAACCATCGATGTGTTAAAAAAAATTGATTAAAATGGAAAATCTGCCAAAAAACAAAAGAGTGAAATTTAAAATTTTGATCTCCATTTTCCTTTAATTCTTGTGGAACGCCTAAAGGGTTTTAACAAAGTTTGTAAAATCGGTTTTAAGTAACTTGAGGAGTGTAGTTTCTACAATAGGGTTATTTATGGGGGTATCCACTATGTAGGCCCCACAAAGTGACTTCAGACCTGAACTGGTTCTTAAAAAGTGGGTTTTGGCAATTTTCTTAAAAATTTTAAGAATTGCTTCTAAACTTCTAACGTCCTTAAAAAAATAAAATGGCATTTCCAAAATTATCCCAACATAAAGTAGACATATGGGGAATGTTAAGTAATAAATATTTTATGAGGTATCACTTTTTGTTTTAAAAGCAGAGAAATTGAAATTTAGAAAATTGTGAATTTTTTTTTTGTTGTAAATTTGGGATTTTTTCATAAAAAAAAGATGAAATATATTGACTCAAATTTATGACTAGCATGAAGTACAATGTGTGACGAGAAAACAATCTCTGAATGCCTTGGATAAGTAAAAGCATTCCAAAGTTATTACCACACAAAGTGAGATATGTCAGATTTGCAAAATTAGGCTTGGTCAGAAAGGGGGAAAATGGTCCAGATGTGAAGTGGTTAAAAATAATTGACATTTTATTGAGCCCTAGAAAATAGATGGAGCAGATTAAAAGTACAATGAAGCTAAAATTCAATGCAACGCTGACTAGTGAGAAGTGAAAAGTCAGACATCAGGGTCACACATCACTTGAATTTGTTTATTTTCTAGGGCTCAATAAAATTTCAATTTTTTTTGACTAATAGTGGGTTTGAACCAAAAACACTGCATGCAAGGCAAACATCTAAACCACTGAGCTATAGCTCCAGACAGCGAACAATAGGATTTTCTTTATCTATGCGATGGAGCATATTAAAAGTACAATAAGGCTAAAAGTCAATGCAACGCTGATTAATGAGAAGAGAAAAGTCAGACATCAGGGTCACACATCACTTGAATTTATCTCTTTTATAGAGCTCAATAAATTGTCAATTTTTTTAAAGACTAATAGGGGTTTTGAACCCGAAAACACTACATGCAAGGCAAACATCTAAAACACTGAGCTATAGCTGCAGACAGGCAACTGAAGGATTTTCTTTATATGATGGAGCATATTAAAAGTACAATGAAGCTAAAATTCAAGACGACGTTGACTAATGAGAAGCGAAAAGTCAGACATCAGGGTCACACATCACTTGAATTTGACTATTTTCTAGGGCTAAATAAAATGTCAATTTTTTTAAAAGACTGATAGGGATTTTTAACCCAAAAACAGTGCCTGCAAGGCAAACATCTACACCACTGAGCTATAGCTTAGGACAGCAAACTGAGGGATTTTCTTTATCTATGTGATGGAGCATATTAAAAGTACAATAAGACTAGAAGTCAATGCGATGCTGATTAGTGAGAAGAAAAAAGTCAGACATCAGGGTCACACTTCGCTTGAATTTGTCTCTTTCTAGGGCTCAATAAAATATCGATATTTTTTAAAGACTGAAGGGGGGTTTTAAACTCAAGAACACTGCATGCAAGGCAAGCATCCAAACTACTGAGCTATAGCTTCAAACAGCTAACTGGTGGATTTTTTTCATATAACTTATTCTCACTTTGACCCTGACCTATGAAGACGATAAGTCAAACTAAGGTGTCAGGGTCAGGTGTCAGAGTCAGGTGTCACACTGCCATTATTCTGATACTTGACTATGATATCTGACCATGTCCTAAAATGAACACTGTAGAACTGGGGAAGATAAGGGTTCATTTACACCGCCAGATTTTTACACTTAGACAAGAGCCATTCGATGTAGCATATCAATCTTAACTTGTGTGGCACTCATTGTGAGTATGGGGATGAACGATGGTCAATATTATCTTTTGTCCCTATATGTTTTTCATTTGTTTGCAGCACATCCCTTGGAATACCATCAAGGAGGCATCTGATTGGTTCCAAATTTATCCTACAGTGGGACAATGACCCAAAACTTACAGTTATTAGGAGCTATCATCAGCATAAAGAAGAACAAGTAGTCATTAAAGTGATGATATGGTCTAGAGATAAGAGAACCTGTCGAAGTTTGGTTTGGTTCTGGTTAGCTGAATTTTTCAAAAAGTTCAGTTCGGAATTAAATCGGTTCAGAATGAACCCAATTTCCTTTAAGGAAACATGTAATCTCTTTTTGTTCATATTTTATGAATTTCCCTCTGAGTTTCTGATGGACACTGACATATATAGCTATGGGTTAACGCATATTTGATGGCGTTAACTACAGTGTATTTAAAAACACACCTTGGCATGGCATGTGTTAAGCTTTTTCACATTCCAAAGCTTCCAAAAATTGTCCCTTATTGGGGGCTGATGGTGTTATGCAATGAAAAAAATGGAATTGTAGGGGGACCAAGCATCCAAAAACTATCCATTAACAGGGTCAGAAAGCCTGCCCATACGACACAATTAAGTGTTAATTGTCAGAAGAAAAAGTAACTTGTTGTGAACGAGCCTATAAAAATTCTCCATTTTAATTTGGAGCAGCAGCAGTGCAGTGTGGATGTAGAAAGGCTAGGTTAATAAGAGGCATGAGGGGCGGAGCCTGCAACGAAGCCGGATGGCTGTGTGAAGTGCGGCTCTCCACAAGCTTTTCCCTCAGAGCGCACTATTTTAAGCTCCTAAGATACCAAAATGGTCAAAATTGGTGGCCAAAAGCCCGCTGACCAGGCGGGTCATGCTCGTTCTCTCAGCCAGTCCGGCGAAATTGAGAAATTTATCAAGAAAGCGGCGGTGATTGCTGTAAGGAATCCAAGATGGCGCCCTGAACACCTCGCTCCAGCTACAAACATGCTGCAGCTTCTAGCTCTGACAAGGTAGGAGACGATCCCTGCGACACTGAATGCCTACCTATCTCCAGGGCTTTTCTTAAGGAAGCACTAGCTGACGCCTTGGGTCCGCTTAGCCAGGACCTTTCTTTAATAAAGGAGGACGTTCGGCATATAGGCCGGAGGGTGGAGGTACTTGAAGATACCCAGGCCGCATTATTACAGCACCAGAGTGGGGTATCCTCCAGCCTGGCTCTAGCCCAGAACCACATCAACTCCCTATATACAGCTCTAGAAGACCAAGAGAATAGAAGTAGGAGAAACAACCTCCACTTCAGAGGCATTCCTGAGGCGATTGCAGCAGTAGATATTCCAGAAACAGTCATACAGATTTGCCTCAAATTACTAGGCCCTGACACTGTGCATGAAGTTCTAATTGAAAGGGCACACAGAGCTCTCCGGCCGAAGCCACAGGCGACCGAACCACCTAGAGATGTGATTTGCAAGTTTATACACTTCCCAGTAAAAGAAGCTATATTATCTTGCTCCAGAAATTCCAACTCAGTTGAATGGGAAAACAATTCCATTACCATCTTCCAAGACCTGGCCCAATCTACCCTTAGGAAAAGGAAAATGCTGAAGCCACTTACAGATTGTCTACGCCAGCGCAAGATTATATATAGATGGACATTCCCTTTTGGTGTCTCCTTCCTTCACGACGGTCGTCGTCTTCATATTGCCTCCTTCAGCGACTTGGATAAGGCCTACGACCTCCTCCAGATTTCACCATTGCCCATAGAAAATTGGGACGCTGCCCAGAACAGGACCACCTTACCTGACCTACCTCAAGTGATACCCTGGGAACCTCCTCATACCCCAAGGCTCCAAAGATCCAGAAAAGGGAACTTTTCAACTACCCCTAAGTGCCTATCCCTGATGGATAAATAAGCATCCTGGATTATCCTCAGGATATTGATGTCATATAGGTTTTGATACATAAATTCTGTATTAATCTACTATATTTACCTAGTTTTCCATATGAATATTTGATCTCCATGCTGAGTGGGGTTAAAACTGTACGCTCCCTTACCATATTTTAATATGCCTTTTCTCCACTCAGTATTGATAAAAGAGACAGTAGGGATTTTTCTCCCATCTGTATGTAAGCTATAATAGTCATTCAGACATATAGTAGTATATATGATCCTCCATCCACTGTCTTATACCTATTTCCCCCTTCCCCTCCCTTCCCCTCCCCTTCACCCTCCCCCTCCCCCTTTCTCTATGATACCGTATCCCTTGACAGAGGTATCTCCCTTATTCAACCTCATTTCCCAGGGTTGTCCTTAATTATCATTTTCCCTCGGTATCGTACACTCCTCAGAGGGTATAGCTTCAATTAGGTAATTTTACCTTCTCCCCCCTTCTTTATGTTACCCAATCGAGGTACCACATTTATTAAGCTCCAGTATACTTTACAACTAAGTAATTATACTTGGTTACTGTTATCTGTTATGTTCTTTGTTTTTTACCTTTACTGTTTTGACAGGTACTTAAAAGCTTCAAAGGTGACTCTTTGAATACACGGCCTGGTGCTGACGCAGAATGTGAGGTTTCTCTGTATTGTGTGTGGGAACTGGACGTGGGATGACCCCCCTCGAGGTAGCACCTTTCTCCTTATCCCTCTGCAGGTAATTCAGCCCTTTTCCGGAATTTTTTCCGAAAATTGCGCTTCTCCCTCACATAGACCTTTAGATGGCTGACATTAAACTCGTCTCTTATAACGTTAAAGGACTGAGATCCCCCTCTAAGAGATGTCAGATCCTATCTATGCCAAATAAGGAAAAATGCTCAGTGGTTTTTCTTCAGGAAACCCACTTTAAGCATGACAAATACCCTAACCTCACCCATTCTAACTGGTACCACTGTGGAGCGGGGGGTTCTGCCTCGAGGGGCGTTAGTATTGGCTTTCACAGGAATCTTCCTTTTCAATACAAATCCCACCTGCAGGACCCAGAAGGAAGATTCCTAATAGTAAAGGGTTTGCTGGGACAAACATTATATACGTTCGTGAACATTTACGCCCCTAACTCAGAACAGGTTAACTGGCTCATTGACACGCTTTCTTTGGTGGAGTCCCATAGAGAGGGCTTCTTGATTATAGCTGGGGACTTTAATCTGGCTCCTAACCCTCTTGTGGACACTTCATCAGGGAAATCCCCTGTATCAATGAAAGCCCTTAGGTTGTTTCACAATAAGCTCTATAACCTGGGGTTGGTAGATATTTGGCGCAGCCTAAATCCCGAGACAGTAGACTACTCCTTCTATTCTTTAGCAAATGTCTCTTATAGTAGGATAGACTACATCCTTCTTCCAAAAGAAAAACTCCAATTTTGCTCATCCTCCATTATAGGTGACATTACTTTGTCCGATCATTCCCCCGTTTACTGCACCATGCGTCCTGACCTCAGGTCTGATAGACATTTTACTTGGAGACTTAATGAATCCCTTTTGAGCAACACTAAATATAAACCTCAAATAGCTTCTTTTATAGAGGAATATTTCTTACTCAATAATACCCCTGAGGTTTCCCCCCAGATTCTCTGGGATGCCCACAAACCGTACATCAGAGGCAGATTGATTAGTCTATGCTCTTTCCTTAAAAAGGAGTCAGAAAAAAAGCTCAACACCTTATTAACAAAAATACACGACGTAGAAAAAATCCATAAAAAATCCCTACTTGAGACCCATCTTTCGGAACTCTCCTCCCTCAGATCACAACTAAAAAACCTTCTGAATGAACGTTCAGCTAAGTTCTTTTTGTCTGCACAACAAAAACTTTCGCACATGGTAATAAAGCCTCGAAATACATGATGTGCAGAATAAAACAAAGAAGAGACTCCCATTATGTGCAGTGCATCAAATCTCCCCAGGACATCCATCTGTTTAAAGCGGAGGAAATTGCGGAACAATTTAGGGCTTTTTATGAGTCCCTATACAATCTCCCACTCTCCAATCTCCCAAATCCTTCCCTAGACAGAGAGGCCAATATTGAATCCTTCCTTGACACTCTTAACCTCCCTTCACTAACACCATCACAACAGGAATTGCTGTCTAAGCCTTTCACCTCTTTAGAACTGAGGACTGCTATTAAATCGACCCCCAAAGGAAAGAGCCCTGGCCCTGATGGCTTGCCCATCTCCTATTATGCGACCTTCCAAGACTTACTTTTACCATTCCTTCTCCCTATCTGTAATAGCTCACTAGCCTCCATTACAATTATCCCTAAAGACGGCAAAGACCCCACTTCCTGCTCTAACTATAGACCCATTTCTGTACTTAATGTAGACCTTAAGCTACTAGCGAAAATGCTGGCCACAAGATTGCAGAACCTTCTTCCTGAATTGATCCACACCGATCAGGTAGGCTTTGTTAGAGGACGTGAAGGGAAGGACAATACTACTAAGATATTGGACGCTCTTTACTATGCCACCCATGAAAATACCCCCCTAGTCATGATTGGCACAGATGCCGAAAAAGCATTTGATAGGGTGGACTGGACATATATTAAGAAAGCCCTTTCAAAATTTCAGATCCCTAATCAGTTCATAAATGCAATGTTCTCTATGTATACGCACTCTTCGGCATCCGTGTCAGTCAATGGCCTTATGTCCTCCCACTTCCCAATTAGAAACGGCACAAGACAGGGCTGCCCACTGTCGCCTCTTGTATTTGTCCTTGTGATGGAGTCACTGCTGCAATCTCTCAGACAGGACAAGGAGGTTGATGGTTTGAGGATAGGTAATCATGAATTTAAGTTGGCTGCTTTCGCAGATGATCTGCTGATTTTAACTACAAACCCCCTTAAATCCATGTCCAAAATATTATCGAAACTCACCCTGTTTGGCTCATTATCTAACTTCAAAGTTAACCCCTCAAAGTCAGAAATTCTCCATATTGGCCTATCTTCTCCAAATCTCTTATCCCTTCAGGCAGATTCCCCATTCAATTGGCAAACTCAACAATTAACATATTTAGGAATAAAGATCTCCCCTCACTTGTCAAACCTGTTCCATCTAAATGATAAACCCCTCCTAGCTTCCATTCAGACTCAACTAGAGTCATTAGACTTTCCGTGCCTTTCTTGGTTTGGGAGGAAAAATATACTAATGTCCCTAATACTGCCCAGACTTACTTACCTGATGCAAGTGCTACCCATTGAAATCCCTAAATCTTACCTCACCTCCTTAAATAAACTAATACGCAAATTTATCTGGCAAGGCAAGCATCCCCGTATCGCTTTCAATACCCTAACTAGGCCTAAAGCCAAAGGGGGAATTGGACTCCCAGATCCAGAGACATACATGAAGGCCATCCAACTCTCTAGAGTCATAGACTGGATTAGAAATCCGTCTCACAAATCTTGGCTTATTCTGGAGAATGCCCTTTTAACCTCCTCTACTAGAGCGCTTCTACTGGCTGACAGATTACCTCCTATACTAAGTACTATCTCTAATCCCCTTGTTAGAAATACCTTAAAAGTCTGGAAGAATTTCTTGTCCACCACTGGGATCTTAACTCTGCCCTCCCCCCTACTACAGATAGAAGATATAATCAATCTGGCTCCTAAAGATCTGAGAGATAGCTGCCCCCTTGCTCTGAGATCCTCTGAGATCGCGATCATACGGATCTTGGATCAAGATGGTTGTATACTATCTGACCCTGAACTCTTTAAAGTATTGGAAATAAAGGCTCTCAACCCTATCCTCTTACACTTTCTTAAAACAGAATCCCTCCTTATTAATAAGAAAACACCCCCACCCGGTGTCTCCAGCTGGTTTGAAGAAATGATAAGTAGCAAGACATATCCACGCAAAACCATCTCCACAATATACAAACGCCTAATATCCCCCCTCTTAAACCTGCTATAATTGGTCTCTGGGAAAAAGATCTTCAAAGAACTTTGTCACCCTCCGAGATATCTAAATCCTTGATTTCTCCACATAGAATATCGAGATGTGTACGCATCCAGGAGAACAGTTACAAGATTCTTATGAGATGGTACGGGACTCCAGATAAGACGTGTCTTTATGGCTCCACCGCCTCGGATACCTGCTGGAGGTGTAATAGAGCTAGAGGCTCCTTCTTGCACATCTGGTGGTCATGTAAGCCAATCAACTCGTGGTGGCATAATATAATCTCTAAGTGCAACCAGATCTGCCAGACTTCTCTCCCCTGTACTCCGGATCTTACTTTATTAACACTGGGTTTAGAGGGAGTAGGCTCATCAAAATCCTCGCTCTTTTCTCTCCTAGTGGCAGCACCTAGACTACTGCTTCCTACCCTCTGGCTGTCCTCGGAAGTACCAAGCATTGACCATTGGATTAATAGGGTGGATCAGATTTACAGATTAGAGGAGATTTCACACTGGGAGTTACGATCCAGACCCACTTTCCTTCGTATTTGGTCCCCTTGGAGAGCTTATAGGAACTTCTCCTGACCATCTTCCATCCCCCCCTTTCCCCAGCGGTTCAGGGTCCTCAACCCCTGGTCTAATTGAAACTGGGTCCCCTTCACTTTACATCATATTTATGTCGCAATATACCTGTCATTTCTTTGTTCCTCACTTTAAAGTTTGGATTTATTTGATTATTTGTTTTTTCATTTGAAGGTGCAGACTCATTTATTCAGGATGTATGTGGCCTAACAAGCCTTCCTTTGTATCTCATAACACTACTTAACGGCTATATGCAATTATGTTATCCTATTGCATGTCATCCTTTTTGTATGAAATCCTTCATGCTATGTACTAGTCAATGTTTAATTTTTGAAAATGAAAAACAATAAAAATTGTTAATTAAAAAAAAATAAATAAGAGGCATGTGGCCACAATAGTTGCGGCAGCAGAAGCAGCATAGAATGGAATAGTAGTAGTAATAGTAGTTGTAGCGGTAGTAGGGGCAGATGCATAGTGTTAATAGTGGTGGCAGAAGGGGTTTAGCATCAAGGAACAGCAGCGTAGGCAGCGGCAGCTACATCTATATGGTATATGTTGGCAGGCAGACAACAGCAGTGTCATAATGGCAGCAGTGGCCTGATGGAGGCAGCAGCATTATGGAACATGATGGTAGGCAGGCAGCAGCAGTTGCATGAAGGTGGCAGAGGCAGGATGAAGGCAGCAGCAGGCATACCAAACATAATGGTAGTTAGTAGTGTTGATCACGAATATTCAAATTACTAATTTTTATCGCGATAATCGGCACTTCGAGAATTTGCGAATATTTAGAATATAGTGATATACACTGCGTGCAGAATTATTAGGCAAATGAGTATTTTGACCACATCATCCTCTTTATGCATGTTGTCTTACTCCAAGCTGTATAGGCTCGAAAGCCTACTACCAATTAAGCATATTAGGTGATGTGCATCTCTGTAATGAGAAGGGGTGTGGTCTAATGACATCAACACCCTATATTAGGTGTGCATAATTATTAGGCAACTTCCTTTCCTTTGGCAAAATGGGTCAAAAGAAGGACTTGACAGGCTCAGAAAAGTCAAAAATAGTGAGATATCTTGCAGAGGGATGCAGCACTCTTAAAATTGCAAAGCTTCTGAAGCGTGATCATCGAACAATTAAGCGTTTCATTCAAAATAGTCAACAGAGTCGAAAAACCAAGGCGCAAAATAACTGCCCATGAACTGAGAAAAGTCAAGCGTGCAGCTGCCAAGATGCCACTTGCCACCAGTTTGGCCATATTTCAGAGCTGCAACATCACTGGAGTGCCCAAAAGCACAAGGTGTGCAATACTCAGAGACATGGCCAAGGTAAGAAAGGCTGAAAGACGACCACCACTGAACAAGACACACAAGCTGAAACGTCAAGACTGGGCCAAGAAATATCTCAAGACTGATTTTTCTAAGGTTTTATGGACTGATGAAATGAGAGTGAGTCTTGATGGGCCAGATGGATGGGCCCGTGGCTGGATTGGTAAAGGGCAGAGAGCTCCAGTCCGACTAAGACGCCAGCAAGGTGGAGGTGGAGTACTGGTTTGGGCTGGTATCATCAAAGATAAGCTTGTGGGGCCTTTTCGGGTTGAGGATGGAGTCAAGCTCAACTCCCAGTCCTACTGCCAGTTTCTGGAAGACACCTTCTTCAAGCAGTGATACAGGAAGAAGTCTGCATCCTTCAAGAAAAACATGATTTTCATGCAGGACAATGCTCCATCACACGCGTCCAAGTACTCCACAGCGTGGCTGGCAAGAAAGGGTATAAAAGAAGAAAATCTAATGACATGGCCTCCTTGTTCACCTGATCTGAACCCCATTGAGAACCTGTGGTCCATCATCAAATGTGAGATTTACAAGGAGGGAAAACAGTACACCTCTCTGAACAGTGTCTGGGAGGCTGTGGTTGCTGCTGCACGCAATGTTGATGGTAAACAGATCAAAACACTGACAGAATCCATGGATGGCAGGCTTTTGAGTGTCCTTGCAAAGAAAGGTGGCTATATTGGTCACTGATTTGTTTTTGTTTTGTTTTTGAATGTCAGAAATGTATATTTGTGAATGTTGAGATGTTATATTGGTTTCACTGGTAAAAATAAATAATTGAAATGGGTATATATTTGTTTTTTGTTAAAGTTGCCTAATAATTATGCACAGTAATAGTCACCTGCACACACAGATATCCCCCTAAAATAGCTAAAACTAAAAACAAACTAAAAACTACTTTGATATTAATGAGTTTTTTGGGTTCATTGAGAACATGGTTGTTGTTCAATAATAAAATTAATCCTCAAAAATACAACTTGCCTAATAATTCTGCACTCCCTGTATATTCGTAATTTTGAATATTCAAGATTTATTTTAAATCAGTACACATGATCCCTCCCTGCTTCTAGCTTGTGGGCCAATGAGAAGGCTGCAATATCTTTGACTTTAGGAGTAGTGTTGATTTGCGAATTTTCGTAATGCAAATTTTTATTGCAAATTTTTAAATTGCCAATTTCCGCAATCAAGAAAATAATGACTGGAAATAACGAATTCTCGAATTTGCGAATATATATGGCGAATATTTGCCGAAATATTCGCGAAATATCACAAATTTGAATATTGCCCTTGCCGCTCATCACTAGTAGTTAGGCAGCAGAAGTGGCATTATGGAGGTAGCAGCAGCAGCTGTATGAAACATTATGGTATGCAGGCAACATGATGGTAGGCAGAAAGGCAGGCAGACAGCAACAGTGGCAAGATGGGGCACTGTCAGCAAGGCCAGATCTATTCATCGGCCTCAGCCGAAGGAGTGTGAAAATCTTCCCCAATCCAGGCTCGGTTCATTTTCACAAAAATTATGTTTTGACACTGACAGAGGACAACTTGGTCTGTTTTGGTTTCACCACACCCCCTGCAGCACTGAAAACCCTCTCTGAGATTACACTGGAGACAATAAAGAAGAAAAAGAGCGTACTGTCCTAGTTAAGGCCATTGTTCCAGTCTGCCTGGCCAGAAATCTATGGGGTCAGGGAACAGGTTATGTACCAGAGACAGGCCAAAGTGTAGGTAGGCCGAACCTGGGCACTGAGACTGAGTCTCAGCTTGCTGATTGGCCTCAGCCTGGCACGTAAAAAAACCTATGTTGAGGAGAAGTGGATGCTGCTGCTACTGCGTTTTTCTTTTCCAGTATTGAGTTCCGTCCTCGGGGCTCAATACCGGAAAAAAAGTGATCAGTTTTATCCTAATGCATTCTGAATGGAGAGCATTCCATTCAGTATGCATCAGGATGCATTAGTTCAGTCCCTCTTAAGTTTATTGGCTGGAGAAAATACCGCAGCATGCTGCAGTTTTCTCTCTGGCGAAAAATCCTGAACACTTGCCAGAATGCCGGATCCGGCATTAATTTCCATTGAAATGCATTAATGCTGGATCTGGCCCCAAGTGTTCCAGCAAAACAGATCCGGTTTTGCGGTCTGCGCATGCACAGACCTTTAAAAATGAGAAAAAAATAAATACCGGATCAGTTTTTCCGGATGACAAGTAACATAGTACATAAGGCCGAAAAAAGACATTTGTCCATCCAGTTCGGACTGTCATCCTGCAAGTTGATCCAGAGGAAGGCAAAAAACAACCTGTGAGGTAGGAGCCAATTTTGCCCACTTTAGGGGAATAAAAAATTCCTTCCAATCAGGCAATCAGACTAACTCCCTGGATCAACGACCCCTCTCTAGTAGCTATAGCCTGTAATATTATTACGCTCCAGAAATACATCCAGGCCCCTCTTGAATTCCTTTATTTTACTCACCATCACCACCTCCTCAGGCAGAGAGTTCCATAGTCTCACTGCTCTTACCGTAAAGAATCCTTTTCTATGTTTGTGTACAAACCTTCTTTCCTCCAGACGCAGAGGATGTCCCCTCGTCACAGTCACAGTCCTGGGGATAAATAGATGATGGGAGAGATCTCTGTACTGACCCCTGATATATTTATACATATTAATTAGATCTCCCCTCAGTCGTCTTTTTTCTAAAGTGAATAACCCTAATTTTGATAATCTTTCAGGTTACTATAGTTCCCCTATTCCAGTTATTACTTTAGTTGCCCTCCTCTGGACCCTCTCCAGCTCTGCTATGTCTGCCTTGTTCACAGGATCCCAGAACTGTACACAGTAATCCATGTGTGGTCTGACTAGCGATTTGTAAAGTGGTAGGACTATGTTCTTATCACAGGCATCTATGCCCCTTCTGATGCAACCCATTATCTTATTGGCCTTGGCAGCAGCTGCCTGACACTGGTTTTTGCAGCTTAGTTTGCTGTTTATTAAAATTCCTAGATCCTTTTCCATGTCAGTATTACCGAGTGTTTTACCATTTAGTATGTACGGGTGACTTGCATTTTTCCTTCCCATGTGCATAACTTTACATTTGTCAGTGTTAAACCTCATCTGCCACTTATCTGCCCAAGCCTCCAATCTATCCAGATCCCTCTGTAGTAGTATACTGTCCTCTTCAGTGTTAATTACTTTACACAGTTTAGTGTCATCTGCGAAAATTGATACTTTACTATGCAAGCCTTCTACAAGATCATTAATAAATATATTGAAGAGAATAGGGCCCAATACTGACCCCTGAGGTACTCCACTAGTGACAGTGACACAATCTGAGTGTGTACCACTAATAACCACCCTCTGTTTTCTATCATTGAGCCAGTTACTTACCCACATACAGACGTTTTCTCCCAGTCCGAGCATTCTCATTTTATATACTAACCTTTTATGTGGTACAGTGTCAAATGCTTTGGAGAAGTCCAGATATACCACATCCATTGATTCGCCGCTGTCAAGTCTAGAACTTACCTCCTCATAGAAACTGATTAAATTAGTTTGGCATGACCGATCCCTCACGAAGCCATGCTGATATGGCATTATTTGCTTATTTCCGTTGAGATGCTCTAAGATAGCATCTCTCAGAAAACCACGTACCAAATACTACAGACTGATCCGGTTTTTCAGATTAGAGAAGTTCTTCAGGGGGTTGTTGCTGGAGCGAGAGAGGATGAAGTCATTGATGCGAAATTAGGCAAATTTCTGATCAACCAATACCCAATCACTCCGGTATTTTATACTTTACTGAAGGTACACAAATACATGACAAGGCCTCTAGGCCGCCCTATTGTGGCATCTACTGACTCCATCCTCTGCCCTCCGGCAATTTTCCTTGAGAGGATATTAACGCCTTTGACCCAGAAATCCCCATCCTATATACGGGACACGGGACATTTTTTGTCTGAGATCAGTTCATTGGTGACTGATGAGAACTGCATACTTGTTACATTTGATGTAAGCAGTCCATATACCTCAATAACACATGAGAAGGGCCTGGGAGCTGTAACAGAATTACTCAATACTAGTACATATAAAACATCGGAAAAGACATTTTTACTATCACTTCTGAAAATAGAACGGAACTATTTTTTATTCCAGGACTCCTTTTATCAACAGTGCCGCGGGACCGCGATAGGATCGAACGTCGCACCGCCTTACGCAAATTGCTATATGTCATATTTTGAGAGTCATTTTGCTTACCCTGACCTGTTATACTCACAGCATTTTTCTATGCACCTAGAATAGATACTGAAAAGATCTAATTTTTGGACACCTGGGTCCTGATAGGGGAGATTGGGAAGATACACACTGATCTTTTTACAAAAAGCACTGAAAACAACAGTCTACTTACTTTTACCAGCAGTCACCCGGCATCCACAAAAACATGTATCCCCTTTTCCCAATATCAAGCGGATTGTGAGCAATCCAGAAACCTGTGAAAAAAGATTAGAGAGAGGCTATCCCAAACGGTTGTTGGAGGAACAGAGAACTAGATTAGAGAGTTCACAAGAGGAGAAACCTGAGAAATTGCCACGGATTCCGTTAGTGGTGAAATACCATCCCTGGACCCAGAGACTTAAAAGCATTGTCAATAAACATTGGCAGGTTGTTTCCAGGTCATGTCCTCAGATTGAGGAATTTCAGAGGCCCCCTATGATGTGCTTTAAAAGAGCAGACAACATATGTTAGTCAGAGCGGATATAGGAATAAAAAATTCTGGCCTTAGACAGAGTACACTATCCTCCCCCAGGCAAGGCACATTCCCGTGTTTAAATTGTGTTAATTGTTCAAGTGTCATCAAAGGTAGCCATTTTGCTCATCCACATTCTGGTGAGCAAATTCCAATAAGGGGCGTCTTCACCTGTGATAGTAGATTCGTGATTTACATTCTTAAATGTCCCTGTGGTTTGCTGTATGTGGAGGAGACCTCCATGAGAATCAAAGATAGATTAAGTAAACATAAATCTACTATTAGAAAGGAGAATTTATTACTCCCACTACTGTACCACTTTCATCAACAGAGACACACAGTATCACAATTGCGCTATCAGGTCATTGAGAGTGTTCCATTGCCTCGCCGCGGTGGTAATAGAAACAAATTGTTGCTGAAAAGAGGCATATTGGATCCATCGATTGCAAACAATGGAACTAAAAGGTTTAAATTGAGAATACAATGTGTGTGGTTTTATGTGACATGATGTCTAAAGTCTTGTCCCTTTCTTTCACAGCGGAATTGATTTTCCGGAAATATCTATATTATATTTGGGACAATTTACTAGCTACCTTACACGCTGCATCTCCTCAGCTATGGGAGGAGCTAATGATGTGACATCAGTTCCTTTGTATCCACTTGTTTCTATATAAGGTACAATGGTAGGACGTATGTATATAGTCTGATAAAAGCACTTATGTGCTTAAACGCATCACTATGCTGTAATATGTCACAGAATAAATTCAGCATTCAATATATCAACAGTGCGAGTGCCGGTCTCTCCTTTATATATAACCCCTAGCCAAGAGTCAGTGGATTTGCCAGACACAACCAATAGTTGGCATGGCCCATGAGCAGGCCCTGTACCCTCACCTGTCCTCAATCTGCTTCTGTCCTTTTCTGTTCCCTCAGCCGAAGAAGTATCGTATGCTGTAGGCTCAGCTCCACTATACAGCGAGGACGAGCTACAAGAGGACAGCCAGCAGCTACTGCCCAGCCAAGATCTGGAGGAGACATCTGCCGCTTCCTCCAGTAGGCGGGCAAGTAGTGGTGAGGAGAGTGGCGTGGGAGATGGTGTTGCGAGTGGTCAGGCTCCTGGCTCAGAGACCGTTGAGGAGGACATCAGTGACGTGCATACAGTACTCGATGAAGATTTATCTGATCGTAATTTAGAGCCAGGTAATGAAGTGGCTTCATCATCATTGGGAGAAGAGGGTGGCAGCTTGCCTGTGAGGAAGCAGCGGAGCCAGCAAGTCGTGGCCAGGAGTCAGCATGGTGGCAGCAGTGGGAGGTTGGGAGCCAAACGTGCCTGGGTTAGACCACCCGCTTCACAGGAGCCTACCTGCCCGGAAGTAGTGGTGCATGGTTTCATGGAGGCAGTGGTGGTAGCAATCAGTGCGTAGTGTTGGGGGTAAAATCAAATACTCGGCGGTGTGGCAGTTTTTTGTGAAGCCTCCAGAGGATGTGAACATGGCCATATGTAGAAGGTGAAGAGTGTCCAGAGTGTCATTGTTGGCACCACGGCCCTGCGTCAACATATGCAACGTCACCATAAAGTGGCCTGGGAGAACCGTGGCTCCGATGTGGTGGTCCAGTCTGCCGCAGCAACTGCTGCATCACCCAGTGGCTAGCACCCAGTTTCATGCAGTCAAGGCTCCACCACCTTAGCCGAAGAGAGCTGTCTGTCCTTCCCATCATCTGCTGGTCCTGATACTCCTGCTCCTCGCCCTTCTACTCCTCGTCAGTTATTCCATCAGCAATTGATCACTGAAGCGATTGCCAAGAGACAACAGTATGCGTGCACTCATCCAACGGTGCAGAAGCTGAATGTGCTCCTGTCCAAGTTGCTAGTGCTGCAGTCCCTCCCTTTCCAATAGTGGACTCGAGCCGAGGTGGAGAGTCCCAAGCCGTCATTTCTTTCCCAAAAAGACAGTACCAGCCCTGCACACACATGTAGAACAGAAGGTGACGCCGCTCCCGCCTCCACGTTCTCACGCCATTAGTCCTGCAACAATATCTGCCTCTTCCTCCTCATCCTCCACTGTGTGCTCAACCTTCGCTGCAGGGACAATTCACAGTGCCCCTCCAGCATACAACATGTGCAGGGCATGGCGGTGTCTCGCTGTTCTGTACCTCGTTTGCCTGGGCGAACAGAGTCACACAAAGGAGGAACTGCTCTGGGTCCTTTATCAAGAAATCGAATCCTGGCTTTCTCCGTGACAACTGAAAATCTGAACCATTGTGACCGACAGGATGAACAGGGTGTCGGCGCTGCGTCAAGGAGGGCTCAGCTATGAGCCCTGGTTGTCAAGTGGTTCCTTAAGTCTTCCACCCATCTGCAAGACATCCTAAAAATGGCGAGGAAACTTTGCATGCACTTCACCCACTCGTACACCGCAAAGCAAACGCTCCCTGAGCTGCAGCACCAGAACAGCATCCCCCAACATAGACTGATATGTGACGTTTCCACCCGTTGGAATTCCACCCTCCATATGTTTGATCGACTGTGCGAGCAGAGAAAGGCCATAAATGATTTCTTGATGATCCAAGCAGACAGGAGTACTCCCTGTGTAACTTTGTTGTCAGCAAGTGCCAGCTTATGCGTGACTGGAAGCCACGTTATTTGTCAGTCGCCAGGTCTACGGGATGAACAACGTCAATTCACTGCTTCATGTCCTGGAACAGATGCTGGTAAATCTCGCTGGTCAGGGACTGGAGACGTGGCGCCTAGATCTCATGGCCACATGAGCCCTGTGGGAGCTGAACTCGAGGAGGAGGAGGACATTGGAGCACAAGCAATGTTTAGCGAAATGGGTGGTTTTTATACACAGGTGACAGGAGAGGAGGAGCAGGAGGAGCCAGAGGAGCTACAGGGCGATGAGGAAGACAAGGCAGAGGACCCAGACACACCGTGGCAGTATGCAGTGGAGATGGAGGCAGGGAGTCCCTCCGAGTCACTTGCGCAAATGGCCCGCTGCATGTTCAGTTGGTTGGGTAGTGACAGCCGAATTGTTACCATTCGGTAGAGGGATGACTTCTGGCTCTCCACCATGTTGGACCCTCGCTACCGGTCCAAAATGGGGGCCTTTTTTTACACCCGCTGAGAGGGGGACAAACTGAAGTACTATAGAGACATCCTATGTATTCAGTTGGTCGCTGCCTATCTGTGCCATCGTCCATCCTCTCGCAGGTCTGACCGGGGGGCCTTCTGCTCTCATGTTCCACTGCCATGGCTGCTGGGGAGGGGTGGGGTGGCAGGAGCCATACCAGCTCCATCAGCAGAGGCCTAGAGTCTAGAGTCGCTGATGAGCAGCTTTCTTTACCCACCTAGTGAAGAAACTACTCACCAGCAGCTAGACATAGAGCAGAACCTGAACCAGCAGGTGGTGGCATACTTGGACTGCACCCTGCCAGCCGTCATTGAAGATCCGCTGGACTACTGGGCAGCCACACTGGATTTGTGGCTCCAACTGGCAGAGTTTGCTCTGAAAAAACTGTCCTGCTGGCCAGTAGTGTGGCATCAGAGCTGGTGTTTAGTGCGGCGGCGGCCATATTTACTCCAAGAAGAACTCGCCTGTCACCCCAAAATGTGGAGCGACTGACCTTTGTCAAGATGAATCAGGCGTGGAACAGCCTGGATTTCCACCCACCAATGCCTGATTCATCAGACCAGATCATCCATGGTGCCACACCAACACTTTGACAAAAGAGACTGGTTTCTTCTGGTTACCTTCCTCAGCTACTATTCTGATGCTGCCACCCGTCTGATGCCACACATCTGATGCCAAGTGCTCCTTCTTTTACCCACCATCTTCAGCTGGTACTGGTATTGCCACCCACCTCCCTACTCTGCTGCTGCAACCTCCACACTAAGTCATCTTGCTACTCTGTGGTCTCCTGATGCTGCTGTCACCTCCACACTATATCAGCTTGACACTCTGTGGCCTCCTGATGCTGCTGCCACCTCCACACTATGTCACCTTGCTACTTTGTGGCCTCCTGATGCTGCTGCCACCTCCACACTATGTCACCTTGCCACTTTGTGGTCTCCTCATGCTGCTGTCATCTCTACACTATGTCATCTGGCCTCTTTGTGGCCTCCTGATGCTGCTGCCACCTCCACACTATGTCACCTTGCCACTCTGTGGTCTCCTGATGCTGCTGCCAACTCCACACTATGTCATCTAGTCACTCTGTGGTCTCCTCATGTTGCTTTCCCCTACACATTATGTCACCTTGCCACTCTGTGGTCTCCTGATGCTGCTGCCACCTAAAAACACTATGTCACCTTGCCACTCTCTTTGGCCTCCTAATGCTGCTGCCACCTCCACACTGTCATTGTGCCACTCTGTGGCCTCCTCCTGATGCTACCGCCACCTCCATTCTCTGTCATTGTGCCATTCTGTGGCCTCCTAATGCTGCTGCCACCTCCACACTGTCATTGCGCCATTCTGTGACCTCCTGATGCTGCTGCCACCTCCATACTATGTCACCTTGCCACTCTGTGGTCTTCTGATGCTGCTGACACCTCCAACTATGTCATTGGGTCACTCTGTGGTCTCTTGATGCTGCCACCACCTCCACACGGTCATTTTGTCACTCTGTGGCCTCCTCCTGATGCTACCGCCACCTCCAGACTTTGTCATTGGGCCACTCTGTGGCCTCCTCATACTGCTTCCACCTCACCACTATGTCATAAGGCCACTCTGTGGACTTCTCATGCTGATCCTACCCTCTCTACTTCATGACTGGGACATTATTTTTCCTTTTTGGCCTGGTTGACATAGTCATTTATTTGACCCTTCTTCTGATCTGCCAGAAGGATGGAAAAATGAGAAGCACAACGGATCCTGTCTGTGTAGCAGTTGTACGGCCTCTATGGTCCCATCAGAATTGGTTTGTGATTTGGTAGCCAAAAGCAGGAGTGGGTACAAAACACAGAAGACATGCAAATATTCCATTCACGTGTTATCTCTGTTTTGGATCCACTCCTGTTTTTTTTTTGGGCATTAGCAATACTGATGCATTACTGACCAAATGCTGACCGAGAGAAGGCAAATGCTCAACAGACAGGATCCATTTTTTGTGGGTTATTGCTCTGACAAATCAGAGGAAGGACAATATAATCAGTGACGTCAACACAAACTTACTGCTGACACCCTCTCTGCTCTGTCGTGGGGCTCTACTTGTTTTAGCGTTAATAGAACAGGTTCTGTAGACATCTATGTGGAATCAGCTGACGATGGTGTAAAAGGAGTGTGCTTCTTCTTGGCGCTAACTTCGACCTGTAAAGCTGAGTTCATACTTGAGTTATTTGGTCAGTTTTGGCCCCGTGACTGCCTGTGACCCCTGTGAATTGAGCAGTGATTCTAAGAGTGACGCCTGTCATCTAGATGTCATACGGACTCACAGTATTATTTTACTACCAAAGCAGACTCCCTATGCATGTTACTGCAAGGCACAGTGTTCTACACCAATATAAAGGCTCTCTGCAGCCAGGAAATAGCCGTTAACGAAATTCGGCACAAATAAATTTGGATCGAACCAAATTTTAATTCGGCGAACTGGCCAATCTCTAGTGCGCATCCAAGCTTTTGAGAACCTAGTGCAGACATTGTGTCCTATGAGGCGCTTGTTTTCTGTTGTTTTGCTCTTGTAATCTCATTTATTGATTTAAGCATTGCATGTACTCTAAATGTTAGTGGCTCTCTGGTTACCTTTCAAATGTACATGTACTAACTACTAAGACTTTATTTAAGGGGACAAAATGAAAACTATGAGCTTGTTACTGGCAAGAGCTGTTCCTATAAAGAAGGTGAAAATGAATTGTGCAAAGGTTGTAATATTATTGATTCTCATTTCCTGAAAGGTGTTAGAAAATGAACATTCTCTTTAGTAAAGAGAAAATGTAATACTGAACCATTTTCTATAAAGTGCAATCATTTCACGGCAATAGGGCTGGTATGAATCATGGGAATTGTATGGATTTCTAGAAGTATAGCAGGTAGGGCTGAAACAAATTTTTTTTGCATCGAGAATTCGCTTGTATCATGTGACCACGGAGCGCGAGTGATGCTCTTGCTATTACTCATCGCTCCGTGTTCACCTGCTGGCCCACACCGCTCTGCACTGTCCTCCTGACACATCGTCAGGACATAGTGCACATAAGCGTGCACTATGACCTGATGCTGTGTGACATCAGGACGACAGTGCAGCGCGCGGAGAAGAAGATAGACGAGCTGCGGAGCGCGGCGCCCCTACAGGAAAGGTAAGTATTTTATTTCACTGGCACTGGGGATATGGCTAGGTGTGGGAGATGGTGGCACTGGGGGGGAAGCGGATGGCAATGGGGAGGGGAGCTGATGGCACTGGTTGAAATCTGATGGCTCTGTGGGGAACCTGATGGCACTGGGGGGGCAGCTGATGGCACTGGGGGAACCTGATGGCACTGGCGGGGGGGGACAGCTGATGGCACTATAGGGGCAGCTGATGGCCCTGGGGGGGCAACAGATGGCACTGAGAGGGCAGCTGGTGGCACTGGTGAGGAGCCTGATGGCACGAGGTGGAAGCTGATGACACTGGGGGGCTGATGAGTTTGTATAAAGAAAATGTTATTTTAATTAGTTTTTTGTTATTAGAATACTCGATTAATCATTGGATTAATCGATAGAATACTCGATTACAAAAATATTCAATAGCTGCAGCCCTAGGACTGTGCATCCTATTGTATATGTAAAGAAGTTTGGGAAATTGACCTTTGAAAATATAAAGAATCTGCAGCTAGTTAAGAATGAATAGGGTGCCATTCAGGATCTAAATATACTATTAGTGTTGGTTGAGCACCAAAGTGCTCGGGTGCTCGAGTAAAACACCTCGGGATGCTCGGTAGAGGTCAGACATCAATGCCCACTCATCGCTTGTGAAGAGCGGAAGCTGACTGGAAAGGCGACGACCATGTTGCAGCTGGTATTCCACTACTTCCCTCTGCTGCTTACAAAGCCTGGCCACAATGGAAGTCAATGGGAGAACCCGAGCATTAAGCAAGGCACCCCCTGCTCTGAAGAGGGGAGGGTGTCTAGTTCATAGTAAAAGGTCAGAAATTGATGGAAACACCATTGAAATGGTTCGGGAACAGCATGGGGAGGATGTCTGGATGCATCTTGGACTCCCAAATCGCTGCTGGGAACGATGTTGTCCGAGTAGTACGCCACTTTTACAGACTGACAATAATACGCACCAAAACGAAGATAAAATTGATTTTAGAGGAAGAATTGTTAGTAAACAATCTTTCCTGTATATTAACTTGTATATAAAGTGCAAGTGCTGCCAAAAATTACAAGGAAGAGGCACTTCGATACAACCTAAATATCAAATAAAGGAGGACCTCATTTACATTGTGGTACATTTGTTCAGGTAGTGGGACTCCCTCACTCATAAAGCCTATGCACGAAGTGAATGGTTTGCCAAAAATTACAAGGAACTGGCACTCCAATACATCCTTTATTACACATAAAGTAGGGCAATTATGAATGCTGGCCTGCTGGTGACCCTCAAAAACATTAGGAGCAAGGGCCTGCTAGTGACGCTCTAAAACATTAGGGGCGAGGGCCTGCTGCCAAGCTGACCATCTAAAACATTATGGGCGAGGGCTTGCTGCTAAGCTGACCATCCAAAAAAAATTGTGTGCGATGGCCCGCTGCTGAGCTGACCCTCTAAAACATTAGGAGTGAGGGCAGCCTAATAAGCATGTTGATATGATGGAGGAGGAGGAGGAGGAAGATGAGAAAAGGGAGATTGAACCATATACTCTTTTTAGTGGTGGAAGGGGTGCATGAGAATACAGTGTATTCAATACACCATAAAAGCCACATTTAGAGTGCCTTTATGTTCAGCCACTTTCCTCTGGTGGAGTAGAGAAGTCAGGGGCAATCCAGGCCTTGTTCATTTTTATAAGAGTCAACCGGTCAGCATTTTCAGTTGACAGGCGGATGCGCTTATCAGTTATTATGCCCCCAGCAGCACTAAATACACGCTCTGACAAAAAGGTGGTGGCGGGGCAGGCCAGTACCTCCAAGGCGTAGAGAGCCAGTTCGTGCCATGTGTCCAGCTTAAACACCCAATAGTTGTAAGGCACACAGGGATCACTGAGGATGCTAACACGGTCTGCTACGTACTCCTTCACCATCTTCAAAAATTTTCACTCCTTGTGACACTAGGCCGTGCATTAGGTTAAGGGTGCTGGCGGGGTGTCATAAAACTGTCCCAGGCCTTGGAGAGTGTTGCCCTGCCTCTGTTGGAACTTCTGTGTGTTCCTCTTGTGTCCCCTCCTCAGTTGGCAAAGGAATTACGTACTCTGCAGCCAGCGTTGTCAGCTGAAAATGTTTGGAGCAATTTTTCCACAAGGACCTTCTGGTATTGCACCATTTTGCTAGTCCTCTCCACCATAGGAATGAGAGATTAGAAGTTCTCTTTGTAGCGGGGGTTGAGAAGGGTGATCAACTAGTAATTGGTGTTGGCCAAAATGCGTACAACGCGAGGGTCGCGGGAAAGGCAGTCTAACATAAAGTCAGCCATGTGGGCCAGAGTCCCAACAGACAAGACTTCGCTGTCCTCATCAGGAGGATGACTCTCAATCTCCTCATCCTCTTCCTCCTCTTCTACCCATCCACACTGAACAGATGGAATAAAACTTCCATGGTTACTACCCTCTGTAGCGCAGGCAACCGTCTCCTGCTCCTCCTCACCGTCCAATTCGCACTGAGAAGACGAACTGAGGGTGGTCTGGCTATCACCCTGTGTACTTTCTTCCCCCATTTCCACCTCTTCCACATGCAAAGCGTCCGCCTTCATTGTGAGCAGCGAGCATTTGAGTAGACACAGAAGTGGGATGGTTACACTGATAATTGCGTTATCACCGCTCACCATCTGTGTTGATTCCTCAAAGTTGCACAAAACCTCACAGAGGTCAGACATCAATGCCCACTCATCGCTTGTGAAGAGCGGAAGCTGACTGGAAAGGCGACGACCATGTTGCAGCTGGTATTCCACTACTGCCCTCTGCTGCTTACAAAGCCTGGCCAACATGTGGAACGTGGAGTTCCAGCGCGTGCTCACGTCGCACAGCAGTCGGTGAGCTGGCAATTTCAAGCGTTGCCAGACCTGCGGAAGCTGCCGATGACTTGCGGAAATGGGCACACACGCAGCGTACCTTATACCAGTAGCTCAGGCAAATTGGGGTAGGTTTTGAGAAACTACTGAACCACTAGGTTGAACACGTGGGCTAGGCATGGTAGGTGTGTGAGCTTGCGAGCTCCAAAGCCGCCACCAAGTTACGGCCATTATCAGACACAACCATGCCTGGTTGTAGGTTGAGTGGCGAGAGCCACAGCTCAGTCTGGTCCCTTATACCCTGCCAGAGCTCTGCGGTGGTTTGCTGTTTGTCACCTAAGCTGATCAGTTTAATCACGGCCTGTTGCTGCTTCCCCACTACAGTGCTACTCTGCTTCCAGCTACTGACTGATGTCTGACTGGTGCTGCAAGATGATAACTCAGAGGTGGAAGTGGAGGAGGAGGCGGAGGAGGAGAAGGGGGGGGAGTTGCAGCCACTAACGTAAGTAGTACGGCCCGCAATCCTTGGTGTTGGTAGAACCTGTGCCATCCCAAGGTACGACTCGCTCCCGGCCTCCACAACGTTCACCCAGTGTGCCGTCAGGGAAATGCAGCGTCCCTGGCCAAAAGCACTTGTCCATGTGTTATTCGTTAAGTGGACCTTCCCACTAACTGCATTGGTCAGGGCACGGATGATGTTACGGGACACATGCTGGTGTAAGGCTGGGACTGCACACCATGAAAAATATTGGTGGCTGGGGACACAGTACCGCGGGACAGCTGCCGCCATCAGGCTGCGAAAAGCCTCAGTGTCCACAAGCCTACATGGCAATATTTCCAGGGCCAGCAATTTGGAAAGGTGCCCATTTAGTGCTATGGTCTGTGGGTGGGTGGATGGGTATTTGCACTTTCCTTCAAAGGCCTGGGGTATAGACATCTGTACGCTGCACTGGGACACAGAAGTGGATGTGCTAGCTGATGGTGCTTGCGACGGTACAGGTGCATGGCGGGAGGCATCCGGCCTGCGTCTTGGACAGCGGATTGGCCAGCACGTAACACAGGGGAATAGGAGGCAGTGGTGTGACCCGCAAACACTGGTTGTGAACCCAGGTGTTCGGCCCACCTATTAGGGTGCTTTGATACCATGTGACGGATCATGCTGGTGGTGGTGAGGTTGCTGGTGTTCACGCCCCTGCTCAATTTGGTACTGCACAGGTTGCAAATGACAATACTTTTATCGTCCGCACTTTCCTCAAAAAAACGCCAGACTGCAGAACACCTACCCCGTAGCAAGGGAGATTGCCGCAAGGGGGTGCTCCGGGGAACAGTTGCAGGCCTGTTTGGTGTGGCCCGCCTTCTCCCTTTTGCCACCCCACTGCCTATTCCAGCCTGTTGAGGTGCTGCAGATCCCTCCCCCTCTGTACTGCTGTCCTTGCTCGGCTTGCCACCTTCCCGAGTTGGGTCAGTGACTTCATTGTCCAGCACCTTCTTTTCCACTTCCTCACTCTGGTCATCCTCCTGACTTGTTGACCTAACAACAACCCCAGTTATTGACAACTGTGTCTCATCCTCATCATGAATCTCTTGAGACACTAATTGCCATTCCCCACCGTCATCTTCTTCTGACTGTGGATGCTTCAGAGTTTGGGAATCAGGGCACAAGATCTCCTCATGTCCCTCTTTAAGAGGGCTTGGCGAGAGGCCCAAATTAAGGAATGGCGATAAAAACAGCTCCTCTGAATATCCGAGTGTGGGATCACTTGTTTGCCAAGACTATCCATGGTGGGTGGAAGGAGTATCAGGGTGAGGATTCTGTTGACCAGACTCTTGGCTACTGAGACTGGACTTTGTGGAAGACAGGGTGGTGTTTAACCGACTGGAAGCATTATCTGCTGAAATCCAACTGACCACCTGGTTGCAATGGTCTGACTTCGAGAGTGGTGTCCTGCTCCGCCCTGCAAACTGGGACATGAAGCTAGGTATCGTGGATGAGTGTGTTTCTTGTGCTCTGGCAGCAGGCACAGTTTCACAGCGCCCAGGGCCACGGCCTCTGCGTGTACCATCAGCAGCATGGCCACGTTCCCGTCCCTTACTGCTCGTCTTGCGCATATTAAATGTTATATATGCTTGCAAGTATGTCACACGTACAGTAGCAAATGTTTTGTAAGTGTATGTGCAAATAAAGTAAACAGAATGTCACAGATATTTTTAGGATGCGCACACGTCAAACAGGAAGTATAGCACAGATAATGTCGCTGTCACCACCGCCTAATAAAAAATTACACTAAATGAATGTCAATGATATTTAGGATGCACAAACGTTATACTGGAGATGTAGCTCAGGTAATGTCGCTGTCACCAGCAGCAAAAAAATTTGACTGAATGTCACTGATATTTCGGATATGCAAATGTTATACAGGAGATGTAGCGCAGGTAATGTAACTGTCCGCAGCGGACACCGTCTACAGAAAAAGTACACTGGATGTCACAGATATTTTTCGGCTGGGAGCACGTTACACAGGAGATGTAGCGCAGATAATGACGCTGTCACCAGCGGCGGAAAAAATGACACTGAATGTCACTGATATTTCGGATGCGCTAAAGTTATACAGGAGATGTAGCGCAGGTAAAGTAGAGGCCGGACCGGGGGGCAAGGCCTAGGGGAGGCCGGAATGACAGGGGTTTGGTTGGGGAGCGGGGGGTCCAGGGATTGGGCAATTTGAGTTTAGGGGGGCGGTCTTAAGGGGCTACCCGCAGAGTAGGATGGTTGCAGAAGCAGCTTCAAGGACTTATGAGGGGGGCAGTGGAGGCTCCTGCTTCGCCTCTGCTAACTTCTCGCCGGCCGCGGCGGACCAGGCCGCCAGCGCGCCTCAACCCATTAGGAGCCCCTCCCGGGACCTGTCGGCAGACGGTGGCCCGGGCCCCTGCCCGAGCGCCTCGGCGGGGAAGTAATCTTCCAAGTAGGCGAGAATTGCGGGGTGGCCGGCCACGGTCACCCCCTCCTCAGGCAGGCGGCGTGGGAACGGGCTCCCCTCAGACTCCAAGCAGTGAGGGGACCACCCTGCGGGATCAAGATGGCGTTCGGAACAGGGCTGATGTGGATCAGGAGGCAGCAGGCCCTTGTCTTGTCACGAGCAGCATGGTGCTGGCTCCGACCCCCCTCTCTTGGCCAGGCATCTGGGAGCAGTGGCGGTTACGTCACTGGTGGTGGACCTGCTAGGGGACCTGCATTTGAAGATCTTGGCCAGGCATCTGGGAGCAGTGGTGGTTAGGTCCCTGGTGGTGGAGCTGCTAGGGGATCTGTATTGGAAGACATCTCACCGGGACCTTTAGGATCTGCGCAGAGGACCGTTCGGCTGTATTCCGGATCTAAGGCTGATGGGAACACAGCACCCAGGTGAGATTTCTTGGGGATCTGTATTGCCTTTTGTATCGGGTATTGGAGGTGGAGGGGAGTAGGTCCGCCCCCGGCGGATTTCGGTAGGGGTTTGGGTCAGCTATTGGGCGGTCTGGCGGGTTTATTGTCCGGGTGGGGGGCGGCCGGGGCGGTCGCCGTTGTCTGCATGGGGGGTAGGCGGATGTATTGGGGGTTCTGGGGGAGCTGCATCGGGGACAAGTGGCGGATCGGTGTTAGATGAGACCCAGGCGCAGGGCACAGCGGAGGACGAGTCTGTTAGGATAGATGATAGACCAAAAGGGGAAGTTTATGTTTGTTTTGAGGGACTGTTGGGAGTACATTTAAAACAGGAGGTCTGAGAAAAAATATGGAAAGGGAGTATGTGGAAACTTTCCTTGGAAAAATTTAATTTAGACAGGACCAAGAGGGATGATAACAAAAAAGAGGACGAGGAAAAGTGGCGGTATCGCTTGATCCCGCCCACTTTTCCAAATTGGTTGCAGGCTTTTGCAATCTTGGCGAGTGTGATAGGTGGAAAAACGCCGGAGTGTTGTTCGGCGCTGTTCTGTTACCTGGATGCTATCGGGGAAGCGTAACGCATGTGTAAGAGTCAGGCGTGGCTTCGCTAATACGGGCAGTTCAGGCAGCGTAAAGCGGTTCGGCCTAACATTAGGTGGGACCATAAGGATATTGCATTATGGTTAAAAGTCACGGCTCTGGTTAGGTCAGGCCAGTCCTTTTGTGGGGAATCGGGGGGGGGGGGGGAGCAGGCCAATCCGGTTTGGCGACAGCATCCGCTAAAGGATTGTGCTTCTTGTTCAATGAGGGGAGCTGTAAATTTGGAGCAAAATGCTAATTTAAGCATGAGTGCTCCACGTGTAGGGGTGGTCATGGAGCCACATGTTGCTTTAAGGCAAATAGACAAAAAGGGGGGATACTAATAACAAAGGGGGAGACGCCGGTACGTTTGGAAAGAATGGAACTGTTTCTAAATAGGTATCCAGACAGAGCGGCGGCAGAATGTCTGAGGGAGGGGTTTTTGTTAGGATTTAGGATTCCGTTTCGCCCGTCCGGTCTGGTTTTGGTGAAGAAAAATTTAAAACCTGCTTTACAGCACCCTGAGGTAGTTTCTGGGAAGTTAGACAAAGAAGTTAGGTTGGTTAGGATGGCAGGCCCCTTTGCGGAACCTCCTTTGAGTAATTTACGTTTGTCCCCGCTGGGGGTGGTTTCAAAGAGGGAGGTGAATAAGTTTAGAATTATTCACCACCTGTCATTTACAAAGAGTTCGTCGGTCAATGACGGCATTGATCCAGATATCTGTTCCGTTGTTTATGCCTCATTTGACACGGCAGTGGCATGTGTGCGAAAGTTAGGAACAGGGTCGTTGTTAACGAAGACGAACATTGAAGCGGCGTTTCGGCTGTTGCCGGTACACCCGGATTGTTTGCATCTTTTGGTGGTGTTTTTTTTTGTCGACCGTTGTTTGCCGATGGGTTGTTCCCTATCATGTGCATATTTTGAGAAGTTTAGCTCTTTTTTGGAATGGGTGGTGGTGGATGCGGCGGGTGTAAGTCTATCATCCATTACTTGGATGACTTCTTATGTATTGGCCCCCCAGATTCGAGGGTTTGTTCAGTGTTGTTGCACACATTTGTTGCGTTGTTTACTAGTTTTGGGGTACCGTTGGTGGTTGAAAAGACCATAGGTCCAGCAACGAGTTGTTTTTTTTGGGGATAGAAATTGATACTGTTAGGATGGATTGTCAATTTCCCTTCGATAAACTCATGGACCTGAAGAAAGAAGTGTCAAGGGCAGGGCATTTAAGAAAAATCCAGTTACGAGAGCTTCAATCTCTTCTAGGCAAGCTCAATTTTGCATGCAGAATCATGCCTATGGGAAGGGTCTTTAGTCGGAGGTTGGCGGAGGCGACGGCGGGTGTGTCTATGCCGCATCATTACGTGCGCTTGAGTAGCGAGTTGAGAGCAGATTTGCATGTTTGGAGTGCCTTTTTAGATAATTACAATGGGATGTCATTAATTATCGGGGAGGTAATAGATTCTTTTGATATTGAGCTTTTCTCTGATGCAGCTTGGAGTAGGGATTTGGGCTGTATTGTAAGGGGCAATGGTGTGCGGAAGCGTGGCCAGATAGCTGGGTGACGAAGGGTTGGGTTAAGAATTTGGCCTTATTAAAACTTTTTCCAATAGTGGTCGCAGTGATGCTTTGGGGTGAGGTTTTCCATAATAAATAAATCAGTTTTCATTGTGACAATTTGGGGTGGTTCAGGCGATCAACGGGTTATCGGCGTCGTCTCCTATGGTGGTTAAGTTGTTACAGCGTTTGGCGCTGAAATGCTTATTCAGAATGCATGGGTGGTGGCGGTGCATATACCAGGGGTTGAGAAATCGATTGCTGACGCACTCTCTCATTCACGATGGGAGCCTTTTCGGCAGCTGGCCCTAGAAGCGGAGGAAGTTGGGCTGGCGTGCCCGGGTTGCCTATGGGATCTGTTGGCAGCACTGTAGCAGGGCTCATCCACTCATTTCTGGTGCCCGGTACGTGGGATACTTATGTTAAGGTGTGGCATTGCTGGGAGGACTGGTGTGGTAGGCTGGGGACCTGTGAGGGTGACCTGGAGTTCCCGTTATTGCTTTTCTTAAGCCACTGTCGGGACGAGGAATGGTCGGTGTCAAAAATTAATAGGTATGTGGCAGGACTTGCCTTTGGTTTTAAGTTGCGCAAGATGGTTGACTTTACCAAGTCTTTTCTGGTTAGTTGCGTTTTAAAAGGGTGGCGGCGGTTGCGAGCCGAAAAGGTTGTTTTTGGAAATTGGGGGAGCAGTTATCGGTGGTCTGCAGTTTGTCTTAGGAGATGCGTTTGTTCTGTTTAGCTTTTTCTTTGGCATTTTTTGGGGCCATGCGGTTGGGGGAGCCTTGTTTCACCCACGGTCAGGTGAGTAGGGGGGTTGATCGTGGAGGATTTTAATTTGTTAGGAGATAGGGTGGAGTTTCACATCCGCCGGTCCAAGACAGATGTGGAGGGAAAAGGGTGCACGGTTGTGCTCTACGAGATTCCGAGGCGTCTCATGTGCCTGGTTCGGTGTTTAAAAGAATATTGGGTGGCGAAAAAAACTGAGGTCTTGCCGTTGTTGTTGGATGTGGACAGTTCCTTTTTTTCCCTTTTCAGTTCACTGCAATTTTTTGTAGGTGTTTGGATGGGTTGGGGGTGGGGAGTTCTGGATATGCCAGCCACTCGTTTCGGCGACAGAGGCGGCGCGTTTGGGCCTGGGGGATGACATGATAAAAAAGATTGGGCGCTGGAAGTCAATCAGGTTCAAGTCATATGTTCGTCTGGACAAATTGTAGGGCAGCTCCGCAGTGTGATTTCCTTTTTTTTTTTTTTTGGTTTCGTTATTGATGGTGCAGAACTGCTTTTGCTCCTTGTTTCTTTTCTTCTTTTATTGCAGGCGCAGAATCTGCATTGGTGTGGATCCTGGGACACTCCTTTGTTTTTTGGAGAGCATTGCGTGCGTTGGTTAGATCGGACATCAGCAGCAGGGTCTTGCTCGATCGGATGCAGTGGTAAGGTGGCTGGGGCACAGGTCTATGGTATGGGGCAGCGTTATGACTGAGTTTCACCGTTTTGTTAAGCTAGATACGGCCCCGGATATCCTTGTGTTACATGTGGGAGGAAACGACTTGGGAGTGCGCCTGTTCAGGGAAATAGTAAGGAATATTAAGTTCGATATGCTTAGGTTATGGGCTTTGTTCCAGAGGTTGGTGACCGTATGGTCCGACATAGTCCCGCGTAAGGTATGGCGTGGGGCTCGATCAGTTGAGGCGGTGAATAGGGCCTGTATAAAAGTCAATAGGGTGATTTATGGTGCGGAACAGGGCAGTGTCAGTTAGACATTTGAATTTACAGAATTGCCTTGGCAGTTTTTGGCGGGACGATGGAGTACATCTCAATGCGGTCGGCATTGATATGTGGTGTCTTGCCCTACAAGAGGGGATTGAGACAGCGCTGGGTGTGTGGAGGGACCCGCGTTCTTAAGGTGATTAAGACTGTGAGTTTGTGATAGGGGGAGGTCCTTGGGGTTGGAAATAACGTGTGGTAAGAAGGAGGGGAGGGCTCCACGGTTGGGGCTGGACTCCCATGGTTGGTGGTTGCTTATGGTGGTGTTAAGAGGCCATCAGTGGTGCCTCTGAGCTCGTGCTCATTGGCTGGGGGCAAGAGGGCCTACCCCGGACGGGGTTATCATTGTTTGGGTCTACAAGGACCTCCTCCTGCATGTTTATGTATATGTTATACATATAGGGAATAGGTTGTTGTTCATATGCTGTTGCATATGGGTTAAGGAGAATATTTATGTTATTTTAAAAAAAAAAGTATATCTTAAATAAAGCGGCTGCTGTGGCCGATATTAATCCAACCTGGTGTCTGTGTCCTTTTTGGGGTTGGCAGAGTAGGAGAGCTTTAGGCTAGGTTGGAGGGGTTTCATTTAAGCAGGGATACATCTGGGTCTGGTAAGTATAAAAAGGGGGCAAATGAAATTTACCAATACCACCGTCATATCGCTGCCATGAGTAGCAAAAAAATTTGACTGAATGTCACTGATATTTCGGATATGCAAACATTATACAGGAGATGTAGCACAGGTAATGTAGCTGTCCGCAGCGGACAGTGTCTATAGAAAAAGTACACTGAATGTCACAGATATTTTTAGGCTGCGCGCACGTTAGACAGGAGATATAGTGCAGATAATGTCGCTGTCACCAGCGGCCAAACAATTGCAAGCTATTTAGCGCAGGTTGCACTAAAAATATATATTGCTGCCAGATACAACTATAGTCCTTAAAAGGACTTTTGGGTCTCTGACAAGTTTTAGCAATTTAGTGCAGGTTGCACTAAAAATATACACTGAACAAAAATATAAACGCAACGCTTTTGGTTTTGCTCCTATTTTGCATGAGCTGAAGTCAAAGATCTGAAACATTTTCTACATACACAAAAGACCCATTACTGTAAAATATTGTTCACAAATCTGTCTAAATCTGTGTTAGTGAGCTCTTCTCCTTTACCGAGATAATCCATCCCACCTCACAGGTGTGGCATATCAAGGTGCTGATTAGACAGCATGAATATTGCACAGGTGTGCCTTAGACTGCCCACAATAAAAGACCACTCTGAAATGTGCACAGTTTTGCCTTACTGGGGAAGGGGGAGTCAGAAAACCAGTCAGTATCTGGTGTGGCCACCATTTGCCTTACGCAGTGCAACACATCTCCGTCACATAGAGTTGATCAAGTTGTTGATTGTGGCCTGTGGAATGTTCATCCACTCCTTTGTGTTTATTCGGCCGAACACCGCGATGTGCAGAGCATCGCGATGCTCAAGCCGAACTAGTGTTTGGCCAAGCATGCTCGGCCAACACTATATACTATATTGCACCTTGTAGTATTTAGCACCCACCCACATTGGAAACAATGTTTAGATAGTGACATACAGAGTCCATAAAAAAATTCTAAGCATTGTTCCGATAAATACAGAGCTAAGGTATTGAAATCAGTGCTCAGGTAGTAGTAGTATAAATCATGCCTAGATAAATAGTGCAATGAGTGCCCCTAAAATTCAGCACTGATATTTAGCAGATGTTAAGTGGGTTTTCCCATATCCATTATTTATGGCCACAGGATAGATTTCTGACAGACGCAGGTCTGCACCAATCACTAGAATGACCACTCCTCCAACATCTAACAATTTTAAAGTAAAATATATGGGCAACTGTTTTCATGGTCCCCTGTAGTCATGGGACGTGGGTAACCTGTTCATTTTTACTTATAATAGTTCATCCCAGTTCAAAGTTTAGCGCAAACAATGTTCTTTCCTGGATAGCTATGGAGTGGACTACTTGCAAAATATCTAACTGACAAAAACCTACACAGACAACCTATGAGGGCCACATATATTGATTAAATCACAACCTATAACACTATGTGCATAGCCAGATCACTAAGGAAAAAGCGACCATATGTAAGCAAAAAATATATACTTTATTACTTCACACAATAAAACACATATAATGGAGTCTTACATCATCGAGTGGAGAAAAACAAGTATAAAAGAGGGACATGGGGGAGAGGACCGATAAATGTGAATACATATAGGGGAAGCAACAAATGTAATTAGATAAATAAATACACAAGTGAAAATTTTGCCCCCAGTTTAGTAACAGAAAATGAAGGAAATAGATACTACAGCAGGTTTCCATACACAGGCAAAGAGCGTAGTAAAGTACATAGCAATAGTGCCTCAGGTAGACCAGGAACCACATATAATAGATCATTCAATTGTAAATAGACGTATTAACGGTCACATCACCCATTCCGTGTCCCTCACTTACCCTACGCATTTCGCCAAATGGCTTCATCAGGGGAAGTGAGGAGCAGTGAGATGGATGTCTTATTTATATCCAGTACATAATGCTGAATTACGGACACCTGTGCGGCGTCTGAGACTCACGAGTCATGTGGGCACACAGCCACGCCTCCCAGCATGTAATCAATAGGGCAAAAAGAATCCTGAAACTCTAGAAGTATCCAATTGGAACTTGAAGGGTAAAGTAGGGGCGTGATTAATGCCAAAGCACATCCAGCACTCCCCAACACATGACCGCTAAATCTAAGCGGTCATTGGTGCACATGTCTTGATGTGTCCGACTCCTTGTCACATGACCACTTGTTTAATTGCAACATGAGATCCTCCAAGTAATGTAGAAAATAGGAAAATCCAGCTCACCCGCTTAAATTCCAAATAATCCACCCTTGGTGCACGGTAATGTAAGTAAGACCTCAACGAGTACAAAGATGAAAGAATTGCAGCACCTGTAATCTTTGAGTGACGATTTATTTATTCCAGCAGTGGGTAATAAAACATTGATGGCAAAATCTTCACACATCCAGTTACAGTCAGTTACAGTCAACGCGTTTCGAACAAATAAATATTCTTACTCATGACTTGCCCTCTGTCTGCAATGCTCCACTTCCTTATGAACTTTGTGATTCACCATCCCCCATTTGCTGGGCGGGTGGTTAAGTTCAGGTGTAGATAATGGAGTGGATAATCGCAAGCAGAGAGGCCGTCTGTTTTAACCTCTAATATAGAAAAAAACATATGGTACATATTAAAAGAAACATACAAAAGGGTATCGCCTAGATTAAATAGATATTTAGAGTGACAAAATGTCAACAAATATTGTTATTCTCTATTCAGTAAAAAACCGCAATGTCTGAGCTATCATCTATAGCAAATCAACCTCATGTATAATACAATTCAAAACAAACATATAGATACATGACTATGTGTTGTACAGGTCCGAGGGGTATTACCTTCTTAATAAATATACATTAAATCTTTCCATAAATCTTTCCTTATTATAGATTCCTCCACATACAAAAAGTTTAAATCAAATCCCATCGAATTATATAGAAAAGAATATTCGGATATTATTTGTAAAGGTAGGGATTCAGGGTATTTTTCATATAAGGAATACTCCTATTTGGATGTGGAGGCACCCATTACACCTATTATCGATGCCTTACCAAAGATTCATAAAGGCATGAACCCACCACCGCTCGACTAAATTGTCTCAGGAATCGGCTCACTGACCGAAAGATTGGGTCAGTGGTTAAATTCTATCCTACAACCTCTAGCCAAACGTACTCCGGGGTACATTAAGGATACTAGTGATGATTTAAGGAGCTTTTTTGATCAAAAATGGTGTTCTAACCATATTTGGCTCACTGACGATGTAGTGAGCTTATATCCCTCAATTCCACATCACATTGCACTCTTGGCACTAGAATTCCATCTACATAAATATAGCCATCATACCGATGAATACATCGAATATATTCTAGAAGTCACGCAATTTTTGTTGGTGCATAATTATTTTTGCTTCAATGATTTGTATTACTTGCAAATACGAGGAGTTTCTATGGGAGCAAAATTTCCCCCCTATCTGGCTAATATTACAATGTCATACTGGGAGGAACGCTCTATATTCAGTGCAGACAATCCCTATTTAGAGAATATTCAATGGTATGGCAGATAAATTGACGACCTGCTCCTGTTTTGGGTTGGCGATGTATCTGCCATACCCTTATTTGAATTCTATCTCAACAGCAAGCCCTATGGCCTTCGATTTGTGTGTTCACACGATGCGGTTTCAATGAATTTTTTTGATTTAACTCTGACAGGTATTAAAGGAGAGATGGTTCAAACCAAAACTTATCGTAAACCCATCACAGGTAATACTATTCTCAGGGCGGATAGTCACCATCCCATACATACAATTAAGTCTATCCCCGTTGGTGAATTTATTCGCGCAAGACAAAATTGTAGTGATGACATATCCTTTCACAATGAGAGTAAAGTCATCACTGCACGTCTTGCATCCAGAAATTATCCTTTCTGAATGATACAACGGGCACATGGAATACCACAGAGGAAAAAGCGTAGGGACTTGTTGTTTGGAAATATTAATCCAGTAACAGCTTCAAAAATATTAAACAATTACCCACCCTAGAGTTTTTCATATAGCAATCAGTTCCATCTAATTCGAGAATCTATCTCAAAGTGCATTTCTTTGCTGTTCGAAGATCCAGCGTTATATTAATTGTTGAGAGATGGACACAGGGTGGTCTCAAGACAACCCGCGTCTCTTGTGACCTCACTGTCTCCCTCTCTCTTCACTCGTCTACCCAAATCAAAAGGTAAACAGACTTGGTTAAAATATACCGGATTCACACGATGCGGTAGTCATCCTTGTAGAGCCTGCGGTTATGTCCTTCCTTGCAAGACTTTCCGAGATTCTTCGGATAATAACAGTTTTCCCATTAAATCGTATATTACGCCACGGCTAGGTCCTGGAAGGTCAGAGCAGGTTGTAAAGCAATATCCAGCAATACGGGGAATTTCCGATAGACAAGACCGCATCTACAGGTCCTTGCAGCTTACAGCAAAGCAGTCGCACGGCCGACAGGAGTGGTAAAGTACATTTATAACTAACGCAAAGTACTTCAAACAAATACGAACTTTTATTGGCTCTACCTGGTGATCATTATATAATCTATCACGAACATTCAATTAATATGGACACTAGAGACTGAATACAGAGTCCAGTATAGTGGTGTCAATAGGCTATATGCGTGTTTTAGAGGTTTTTATCTATTTTGAGTATTTTTATTTGCATTTTTATACAACATGTTGTAAGTGTGATTAAACAATATTATTTTGGACATTGTCTTCTATCTTTGTCTGTATTGACGCCAGATATTGAGTGACGCCCAACCCCCTTTTTTCCATTTGTAATTTAACAGCAACAGGGAGTGCTGTGCGGCAGTGCACCTATTCCATTTTGTTATCAGCGAGTGAGCCACCAAACCTTGATAAATCGTATATTAATTGCAACTCCACCGGAGTGGTTTATGTGATCAAGTGTGTGGAATGCAGACTTCTGTATGTTGGCTGTATAACTCGAAAATTTCAATCGAGACTATTGGAACATTTAAATTCTATTACAAACAGTGCGTATGTTAATATATCGAATGCTGCAAAACACTTCATTACTTCGCACAACAGAAGTCTACATACTTTTTCTGCATATGCAATTGAGCGTATTTTTCTCCTACAAAGGGGAGGAGACCTGCAAAAATTAACTCTCCAAAGGGAAGCTTTTTGGATCTTGAAATTAAATACAAGACACCCTATGGGTTTAAATTTAAGGAAAGATTTAATGTATATTTATTAAGAAGGAAGTACCCCTCGGACCTGTACAACACATAGCCATGTATCTATATGTTTGTTTTTAATTGTATTATACATGAGGTTGATTTGCTATAGATGATAGCTCAGACATTGTGGTTTTTTACTGAATATAGAATAACAATATTTGTTGACATTTTGTCACTCTAAATATCTATTTAATCTAGGCAATACCCTTTTGTATGTTTCTTTTAATATGTACCATATGTTTTTTTCTATATTAGAGGTTAAAACAGACGGCCTCTCTGCTTGCGATTATCCACTCCATTATCTACACCTGAACTTAACCACCCGCCCAGCAAATGGGGGATGGTGAATCGCAAAGTTCATAAGGAAGTGGAGCATTGCAGACAGAGGGTAAGTCATGAGTAAGAACATTTTTTTGTTCAAAACACGTTGACTGTAACTGACTGTAACTGGATGTGTGAAGATTTTGCCATCAATGTTTTATTACCCACTGCTGGAATAAAGAAATCGTCACTCAAACATTACAGGTGCTGGAATCCTTTCATCTTTATATGAGATCCTCCACTCCACATAATAGAGGGAGGTGCTGAAAGTCCTTCCCCGGTAGAGACATTCTTGGTACGCAGGCAGTATGATTAAAAGTTGTGATCACGTGACTGAGTCACGTGACCACAGCAGGTAATATGACCCATAGTCAAAAGGTCCTTCACTAGTAAAGACCTTCTTGATACACAAACAACATACAAATGACCTGCGATAACGTGACAAAGTCACTTGATTGAAACAGGTCAGGTGACCCTTAATTATTTTTTCACCCTATAAGACGCACCGGCCCATAAGACGCACCTAGGTTTTTGAGGAGGAAAATAAGAAAAAAAATATTTTGAACCAAAAGGTGTGCTTTTAGGGGGTTTTGAATTAATGGTAGTCTGTGGATGACACTATTATGGGGGCATCTGTGGATGGCACTGTTATGGGGGCATCTGTGGATGGCGCTGTTATGGGGGCATCTGTGGATGGCACTGTTATGGGGGCATCTGTGGATGGCACTGTTATGGGGGCATCTGTGGATGGCACTGTTATGGGGGCATCTGTGGATGGCACTGTTATGGGGGCATATGTGGATGGCACTGTTATGGGGGCATCTGTGGATGGCACTGTTAGGCCTCGTTCACATCACCGTTTCTCCTTTCTGTTCTCCGGCTCCGTTGAGGAGCAGGAGAATGGAAAGGACGGATTCTGCAGATAACTGAGACCTAACTGAGCGTAACGGAGCCTAAAGACCCCATAGACTATAATGGGGTCCGTTCGGTGTCTGCTCAGAACATAATTATGGGGGATCATTATGGGGGCATCTGTGGTTAGATATGATTATGTTATAGTGAGCGGGGCCCGGTGTAGTAGAATACAGTGACTGCCCCGGGCCCCGCTGCCATTACAGAACCAGATGCCGGCCCCAAGCCCCTCCTCCCTCTCAGCTGATACACCTGACGGCCTCAGCATTCACCCCATAAGACGCACTGCTATTTCCCCCCCACTTTTTTTTGGGGGGGGGGAAAGTGCGTCTTATAGGGCGAAAATACGGTAAAAGAGGAGCCGGACATGGCCAGACAAGTAATCTAATAGAAAAAAGGGAAACAAAAACATCTTTTAAAACTATGCCCAAATTAGGAGAACACAATGTGCTGTGTGACACAGGCCTACAGACATTTTAAAAACTGAATTATAGACAACTGGATAAACACCATAATACTGGTGTGTTAAAACGAAGTGGCATGGAGACAAATACATCTAAGATGTAGCCATCCTCCACACCAGACGTTTCTTTCTTCCAGGCCGTGAACAAGGTCTCGGGATGAGACCGAAACGTTGGCCTTAAGTCCTAATTATGTGGATGGATAAATAAATAATTAACTACTTAACTCGAGTGCCGCGGTTTCATATTTTATATACTGACGGTCTCTAAACATGGCACCCGCTTGCGCGTACAACGGGCGTCATGGCTGCCTGGTTTCTGCTTTTAAAAATACTTAACCTAACATAAACATCATGGGCATCAATGAATTAACGAGAGGAATGATCTCAGTGCATTTATTTAATAGCTCAGTAGTGCTGTGTGTTAAAATACTTATTGTGCTTTGGTTTTAATGGGAATTGTAGTGTCATACAGTATGTTGCTATGTTAATTGTACGTAATGTACGTGATGTTGACGCTTAAAAATGGCGCAGATTCAGTGCCATGACGCCAGTAGCCGGAAGAAGCGCAGTTGCGCGAAACGGCCGTCGCTACTTAGCGCTCTGGAAGAATTGAGTCCGCCCCAGCCCTGTTTTTATCTCTACTCATATTGATGAATGAAGAAGATTGATGATTCCAGTGGTGAGTGCTGCCCTTTTTATTCTATGTCTACAATCAATTGTTGAAGCTGTACCTTCTTCAGGGCAGTGCACCACGTACACTGTATTTAACAAGGTATCGGAAGATGCAGTTTTGGTGGAGAAAGTACCAAGCAGTGCTGCCTGTGGCTTTTTTGTTTCTACGTGTTTGATATATGAACTTGTTTGACTTGCAGAGCACGCGTATAACGGTCATTCGAGTGTTGAAACAATGTCTGAAGATACGATACCTTGTTTGAATAAGGGCAGAGAAGGGGCGGACGCTTTCTTTACAGAATGCAATCCGAAAGATACATTGCAATCTATCAGCACTAAAGCTTTAGAAATTAAGATCTCGCAACTGGCGGACAAGGAGGTCCGCCTGTTTTGGACTGTAAACTCACTTACATATTATAAAGAGAGCGGGAGGGTCCCGAGGAGACTCCGCATTTATAAAGATCTAGTCTAATATGAGGATGACCCCGTGTTTTCTGCAGAATGGAAGAACCTGCATATGGATTTTTCTGCACAAATTTTACAGGCTGTGTTGCGAGGGGGTGAACAGGAAAATGCTATGATTAATGATGATCTGGTGAAAACAAAGGAGGAGTTACAAACAATCACACAAACAGAGATCAAGGAAAAGAAAAAGACAAATTCTTAAGGGACAAATATGATTATGATATAGGAAGAGTTTTCTAATGAAATAAAAAGAGACAACGAAAAAGACATCCCCAGTGGAAAATGAAAAGTGATTTTTGGACTACCGACTCAGATTCAAGTGTTTCTGATGATCCTAGTACTTCGACTGAGCAAAAGCAGAGTAAGATCCCTTTAAGGAAAAGACCACAAGAGGTGGAATGGGAAGGAAGAAGCGGGGTCAGGAGATCTACCCGCAGCAAGAAACAAGTCTCGTGGAGAATTTAGTGGGTTCCCCACCTGAAGAAAATTTGGTTATCAACCTCACCGGCTACGAGTTGCCTCCCGACTGTATCTTGGTCCTCGGTTACAGTCTCGTTGAGCAATTCGATAGAGCTGCCTTTGTAATAGACCTTTACAAATCTATTTGAAAGTTAGATCTCTGTAAGGCTTTTTATGAGACCCCCCCAGCATCCCTCATTGATTAGGCAGGGCGAGATCCCTGTCAATGTTGATTACTTGCGCTTTAGTGTTAATAACAAGTTTAGTGAGATGGAAATTTCATGCCTTCAGTTTTTAAATGGCATGGATTTGGTGGGTGACACGGTAATGGATCAGGATTATGGTAGGTCCAGTGGAGGTATCAGATTCACATTTTGCCCCCCCTATGCCCGCTGGCAGTAGTATTGACATATTCCTTAAATGGGTGTTGAGGGATGTCAAAGCTTTGAGTTATCCCAGAGCACCCCGCAATATCAGTGCCAACGAGACGGCGGCACTCCAATGGTTACGAAAACGTAATGATATCATTGTTAAGCCAGCGGACAAGGGGCGCAATGTGGTCCTCATGACAAGAGAGTCTTACTAATGGGAGGCTAACAGACAGTTAGGTGACACGTCTGTTTATGAAAAACTTACTAGTGACCCCACCCCACCATACTGTTGCAACTTTGTCATTTATTACATAAGTACATTGAGGCCGATTTTTTGGCTCAGAATACGATTGACAAACTGGTCCCCACATGTCCAAGTAAGCCCATGTGGTACTTTATGCCAAAGATCCATAAGTCACTGTCCCAACCCCCTGGACGTCCCATTGTGGCAGGGATCGGGTCAGTGACAGAGTCTTTGTCCAACTACCTCGATTGGTTGTTGAGACGCTTACTGAAAAAATCGCCCACTCATCTCGGCGACACCAACGGCTTCCTCCTGGCACTGAAGGATTTTCAGTGGCAGGAGGGTTGGAGTCTGGTCTCGCTTGATGTAGAGAGTTTATACACTTGCATACCCCATAAGATGGGCATTGAAGCGGTTTTGGACATCATGGGTAATACTGATAAGAGTGACATTTATTGTCAATTTGTGAAGGCCTTATGTTTTGTACTTACTAATAACACATTTAAATTTGGCCAGCAGTGGTATAAGCAGTTGCACGGAAAGGCAATGGGGACACCTGTATCGTGGACCTTTTCAAATATTTACCTCAACAGGTTTGAGGATAAGCTCATTTTTTCTGTCACTAATCCTTACCTCAAGTGCATACAGTTATTTATACGCTACTTGAATGACATTTTTGTACTGTGGTCTGGAAGTGTGAGGAGTTTGTCTCCTTTCTCAATTGCACTAATGACATGAACATAATATTCACCCTAAATTTTGGGGGTGAGTCTCTGGAGTTTCTTGATGTTCTTGTCAGTATTAGCAATGGAGACTTAATTACTAAAGGTTTTCGTAAGCCTACTGCGACCAATTCCATTCTACACCATGATAGTTTTCTCCCACGGAGTGTTAAAGAGTCAGTGCCTTATGGGCAGTTCATTAGGCTCAGAAGAATCAATAATACTAACGAGGGATTTGTGAACCAAGCAGAGGAGCTAAAAGAGAGATTGATCAGAATGGGCTACCCGGTGAGGGACTTAGATAAAGCCATGCATAGAGCGCAGTCATACATGCAGGAGGAACTTCTTCAGAGAGGCAGAAGGAAAGGAACTAGTACTAGCAGTGAAGTTAGGTTCACGTTTACATTCATGTTTAGTCCGATATCTTAACTGATTAGCTAGATCATTTGCAAAAATTGGCACATACTCAGAAATGAACCTAGTTTGAAAGACTTCGCAGCAAAAAGACCGTTAGTAGCCTTTAAGAGATGCCATACACTTAAGGATACAGTAGTCAGTAATCGTTGGTTGAGAACAAGGCAACTAATTGGTTAACCAGTAGGAAACCGATACGAAACTATGGTGACTGCTCATTCTGTAATTATAATCAACGGAAGAATTTTCTCATGCTTGGAGGGGTTAATCACAGAGTAACTCAGTTTATTACCTGCAAGACCAGCTACGTTGTGTATGTTGTCATGTGCCGATGTGGAGCTTTTTACATAGGCAAAACTATAAGACCTATGTTTGAGAGGTTTAGGGAACATTTGAACTCGGTGAGGACGGGAAAAGGATGCCCCCGCCTCATTGATCATATATGTAAAGTACACTGGGAAATATTAGATATTTGAGTTTCGCGGGCATAGAGGTCGTTCCTCCAAAAGGAAGCAAGGTGGATAATTCGCTCAGATGCTGTAGGTGCATTAGGACTTAACGAGAGAAACGATCTCAGTGCATTTATTTAATAGCTCAGTAGTGCTGTGTGTTAGTTAAAATACTTATTGTGTTTTGGTTTTAATGTGAATTGTAGCATCATATGTTGCTATGTTAATTGTACGTAATGACGCTTAAAAAGGGCGCAGACTCAGCGCTATGACATCAGTAGCCGGAAGAAGCGCAGTTGGGCAAAACGTCCGTCACTACTTCAGTACATCACTACGCCCCAGCCCTGTTTTTATCTCTACTTATATTGATGAATAAAGAAGATTGATGATTCCAGTGGTGAGTGCCGCCTGTTTATTCTATGCCTACAATCAATTGTTGAAGCTGTACCTTTTTCAGGGCAGTGCACCACGTAAATTGTATTTAACAAGGTATCGGAAAACGCAGTTTTGGGGTGAGAAAGTACCGAGCGGTGCCGCCTTTTTGGTTTTAAATGTTTGATAACTCCAAAAAATTTATAGCGGTCAGAATAAGGTTTTAATTTTTTTTCTGTATTAAAACGCAAGAAAAATTATACAAGTGTGGTATCAATCTAACCATACTGACCTTTAGGCCTCATGCACACGACCGTTCCGTTTTTTGCGGTCCGCAAACTGCGGATCCGCAAAAAATGGAAGCCGCCCGTGTTGCCTTCTGCAATTTTCGGAACGGAACGGGCGCTGGCAATATAAATGCCTATTCTTGTCCGCAAAGGACTATTGGACTAGTCCACTCACTCCGAGACTCTTCAATGACCCCTAGTCGCAACATCGATTTAACTTCCTCAGAGATGGCTTGTCGCCGAGCCTCAGGCACCCGATATGGCTTTAAGCGAACTTTGACCTGGGGCTCGGTGACAATGTCATGTCGGACTAGGGAGGTGCGTCCAGGAAGTTCGGAGAATACATCCCTATTCTGACTCACAAACTCTCTGACCTCCTGTACCTGTTTAGTAGACAGGCCATCTGCTATCTTCACCGCAAAAGGAGGCTTTCTCTGGGATCACTGCTGGCACCAGAGGCTTCCCTGCAGTCAAGACAGAGAGTGGGCAGTCCCCAAACATACTCTCCCTATCTCCCCAGGGCTTTAGTAAGTCAACATGGTATACCTGCTCTGGCTTTCGCCGACGCAGCTGGTATACCTTGTAGTTCACTGGTCCTACTTTCTCCATCACTTCGTAGGGTCCCTGCCACCTAGCAAGGAATTTACTGTCGACCATGGGCACAAGTACTAGTACTCGGTCGCCCGGGTTAAAAGTCCTTACCTGGGCGGCCCAGTTGTATACCCGGCTCTGGGCCAGTTGTGCCGCCTCCATATGCTCCCGGACAATCGGCAGAACTGTCCCTATTCTTTCTTGCATTTTCTCTATGTGTTCAATAACAATTGTGTGGGGTTGGCTGTTTCTCCCATGCTATCTTTAGCTACGTCAAGCAACCCCCGAAGATGTCTGCCATACAATAGTTCAAAGGGCGAGAACCCAGTGGAGGCCTGGGGCACTTCCCATACAGCAAATAATACATACGGCAGCAAAAGATCCCAGTCCTTCCCATCTTTGGACACGGCTCTCTTGAGCATGGTCTTTAAAGTTTTGTTAAACCTTTCCAAAAGTCTGTCTGTTTGGGGATGGTAAACAGACGTGTGTAAGTATTTAACATTTAACAACCGGCAGAGTTCCTTCATGACCTTCGACATGAAGTGAGTCCCCTGGTCTGTCAAGATCTCCTTAGGTATCCCTACCCGAGAGAACATGCCCATTAATTCTTTGGCTATAAGCTTAGCCGATGTGTGGCGTAGTGGAATTGCCTCAGGATATCTGGTAGCGTAATCTAAGACCACCAAGATATGCTGGTAACCTCTGTCCGACTTATTTATAGGGCCTACCAGATCCATGGCTATCATTTCAAACGGTACCTCTATGATTGGCATAGGTACCAATGGACTACGGTAATGGGGCTGGTTATCTGACACACAGGACAGGACTGACAGAACCTCCTAACCTCCTCATATATCCCGGGCCAAAAGAAACACTGCAATATTCGCTCTTGGGTCTTTTTCACCCCCAGATGACCTCCCAGTACATGTGTGTGGGCCAAGTCTAACACCATCCGGCGGTAAGGCTGGGGTACCACCAGCTGCTCTATTACCTTTTGTTGCACCTTGTCCACCCTGTACAATAGGTCTTGGTTAAAAGCCAGGTGGGGAAACACAGATTCTGCTCCTAGGTGCTGAGCCACGCCATTGATTACGGTTACCCCTTCTCTCGCCCGCATCAATGTAGGATCCTGGAGCTGGGCTGTCCCGAACGTTTTTCGGGACACCTCCAGGTCCGGGATGGATGGGGTCTCTACCGTCTCACCAGCCAACACCTCTAGGGGAAACCTATCGGGATTACACTCTATATCTGTGGTGGTGACCCCTATGGCTAGTACCCCAGCATCGGGGTCATCTGGTTCAGGGCCCGGACAGTTTTCCCCCCTAAGAAAATGCGTACCATTCTTCCACAGTGTCCAGAACATGGGTAAGTCTCTTCCCAAAATGGCGTCATAGGGGAGATGTCGGCCCACCCCGACATGTTGTACTTCCCTGCCTCACACGGACAGGGTAACCCTCGTTGTGGGATACTCCCGGAGGTCTCCATGGATAAAGACTATAGCTATTTTCTGATTTCCTGGTATTTCTTCTGAAATCAGTGACTCATGCACGAGGGTTACCAGGCTCCCAGAATCCAGCAGCGCCTTGACCGGGTACCCATTAACAGAGACCTGGCACAAGGGAGGCGTATCAGCGGCCAGCAGGGGGTCAGCAATACACACAGGCCGTGCGAGCGAACCCGCAGTCCATGGGTTCAGAAGTCATAGGGCAGTTAGCCGCAACACGTCCCGGGCCTTGGCAGCGCCAGCACCGAATCACAGTGGCCTCACGGGTCCCCGGGACTCAACTCACAGGAGTTTTGGTAGCGTCCCCCCCCCATAGAAGGCCAGGCTCTTGTTCCAGGCTCCCTAGGCTGGGAGGTGGGCTCAGGGCTGGTGTGTCTCTCTCAACTGATTAGAGTCCCGCATCAAGTCTTGGGTCGCCATATACCGCTCGACCAGGTTAACCAACTGATCAAGGTTGCCTGGGTCTCCTTGGCCCACCCAGCGCTGTATGAACCTCGGCAGCGTGCGCACAAAATGGTCCACTACCACCCGCTCAATCATTTGTGAGGGACTCAAGGTCTCTGGCTGGAGCCACTTCTTCACCAAGTGCAGCAAGTCATATGCCTGAGACCTGGCTGGCCGGGTCTCTGAAAAAAACCACTGGTACACCCTTTGTGCGCGCACATACGTTTTAACCCCCATCCGAGCCAAGACCTCACCTTTAAGTTTCTCATAGTCCTGGGCGTCCTCACGACTGAGGTCAAAATAGGCTTTCTGGGCGTCTCCTACCAGGAACGGTGCCACCACCTCAGCCCACTGTTCAGACGGCAGGTTTTCCTGCTCTGCCGTCCTTTCAAATACAGCGAGGAAGGCCTCCCCGTCGTCCTCAGGATTAATTTTCCTCAGCGCTGACCGAACTTTATCTCTGGCAGCAGACAGAAAGGGGGTCACTGCAGGTGCGGTTCCTTGCTGGGACGCTCGTAGGGTCTCTTGCATGGCCGCCATCTGTTGAATCAACAGGCTGTTCCTCTGTTGTTGCTGGGCATTCACTGCTTGCTGTTGTGCATTGCACTTGGCTTGTTGGGCATTAGCCCAGACCAGCTGCTGTATTATTGCCTCCATTTTATCCGCTGTATTATGGCAAAACTTAGCTGGCTTTATGAAGGACATGCACAATAGTGTTTGCCTCACTGGTCACTTACCCACATCCGACACCACTTGTGGGGAACTGTACTCACTTGACCAGTGTACAGAGGCAGGGACACCAAAACTTTCAACAAAAGTCCTTTTTATTTAGGCTTTTCCATCAAAAGTACATCCGGATCGCAGCCGGGTCAAGCAGTTGTAGCACACTGACAGTGTTACTTCACACTGTGTGTCTTTCCTTCAGACTGAGACACACCTAAGATCCAGCAACAGGATTAAATAGGATCCCTGGACATAAGCATGCCTCAAGTCCCGGACTGGAACCTGGAGAACAGGCACCCACCCAACACATTAACTCTATTTACTCCTGTATCCCTGATTCCACAGTAAAATAGCCATGAAACATAACAGCCAACATAGAGCAACCAGTATGCATCAGATATTTTTAAACAGCAGTTGGAACACCGTTATCCATTAATCTATCCAGTGTCCTTAAGGTTAGTGTTAAGGAACCACATTTAAACATAGTATATGTAAGCATAAAAGCGTAAAAGACATGTTCTGTTGGGTTCAACCTCAGTCCATTGTGTTATGTATGGAAGTATTATGCTGTTTATTATAAATGGGCTCTACTTTTAGTATTATTCATTCTATCCGTGATCATGAAAGTGCATCAGCCAAATGGACAACAAGGCAGAGAGCATGCTAATACGTGAGGTTGCTGAAAGAGAACATTCTTCAAGATCTACATTTTTGCTGGCGGGTAACAAGCACTGCAGAACAATCGCCACACCTCTTTTATGATCTTTACTCACTGTCTGTCCCTTCTGCAACTTGCAGTCCTTTTTACTAATGTCATTGCCACTCTAGCGATTTTCATCTTCTTTGTGTGGTACCAAATCAGTTAGAAGTATAAATATGTGCGCATGCAGCGTCCCACTACGTGTGTGTGGGCACTGCTTAAAAGCACTTTTTTATATTATTAAGAGTACTAGGTTGTTATGTATAACTTTGCATTTGTGTATCTGCAAAATCCCTGTTAACAGGCCTATTAGGTGCAATTTATACATCCCACCACTAGATAGGGAAAAAGTTCAGGTCCTATATATATCTAGGTCAGGCCTAGTGAGACAGATTAGTCGAGGCAGATCAGAGTACAGAGGAGTTCAGACAAGTGGAGTAAAGATGTAGTTCAGAAGTGAGCAGATCTGAGGTAGTCAGATCAGATTAGTGGGAGGAAAGATAGAGTGAAGACTTTGCAACACAGATTAGTGAGTGGAGCCAACTTCGCTAGTAGGTGTTACTCAGATGTGAAGCGCAGAAGAGCGTTTTCCTTCTGTGGCCGGACTATAGACTTGCATCCCTGACCAGTAGGAGAAGAGTTTGCCTCCCTGGAAAAGAAACAAGCATTCCTAGGAATTCATCGGTGATAAGAGCCATTATTGAGGGCCACAGACACCTTTGCATGGTGGAGGTTTTATAGCTTCAGGCAGCCACACCAAACTTCTGAGAGAATGTTGAGTTTTCCTGTCTTAAATATTCAGCTTGTAGGGAAAGACCAGGAATAGGATCCAACACATCTAAAGGAACCAGGTACACCTAACCCACTGCTCCAAAACCAAGAAACCTAAACAGCCTAGAAACAGTGGATTTGCAGAATTAACTCTGTAACATCTAGAGCAGTGTTTCCCAACTAGTGTGCCTCCAGCTGTTGCAAAACTACAACTCCCAGCATGCCCGCACAGCCAGACGTGTGAATGGACCCTCATAGAAACATTATTAACGGTTACGCTTTATCTTTATGTATAATCTAAGGGATTGCCTTCCTTGTAAAATGTTATAATATACTTTCTATGTTAGAAAGTATATTATAGTGCATTTGTATTGTGCGGCATTTGTGTGCGGTTCTGCTGCGATACTGCAGGTATATAGAGGGACAAGTGTTATTGGAACAAATCATTTCTACTGGTGTGATATACCAGTCCCCCCAAAAAAATGATTGAAGCGGGGTGTTATATACCAATATACTTTCTTTATAGTGCATTTGGGTACTGTATAGTGCATTTGCGCACGCAAAAATTATATTGCTGATATTTCGCATTGAAAAAAATATTGAATGGAGATCGCAAATTCGAATAATACATCTGGTATGTCGCTGTCCATGTTGTGGGACTATTTGTGCACTTCTAGTAATTATTTCTTGGCTGCAAATATGCAGGTTTACCTGCCATTAAAATGAATGGGACCTGCCGCAAACTTGCGGTTCGCGAACATTTGATCTCGCTTGTGCGATCGCGTTCGAGAACCGTCCCGACAGATGTTTGTCTATCACTACAGCTGAACTTTATTTGTGGTTAATCAGAGGCACTTTAAATGATGGCAGGTGTATTGCTTAATTCTGAACACAGCTACATCCCCAGTTATAAGAGGGTGTGCACACTTATGCAACCACATTATTTTTGTTTTGTTTTTTGTCTTCCCTCCACCTAAAAGATTTCAGTTTGTTTTTCAATTGAGTGGTACAGTTTATAGGTCACATTAAAGGTGGAAAAAGTTCTGGAATGATTTATCTTTGTCTCATTTTTTTACAGCACAAAAACCTGACATTTTAACATTTGACATTTCTAGGGGTGTGTAGACTTTTTATATCCACTGTGTATATATATATATATATATATATATATATATATACAGTACAGACCAAAAGTTTGGACACACCTTCTCATTCAAAGAGTTTTCTTTATTTTCATGACTATGAAGGCATCAAAACTATGAATTAACACATGTGGAATTATATACATAACAAACAAGTGGTAAACAACTGAAAATATGTAATATTCTAGGTTCTTCAAAGTAGCTACCTTTTGCTTTGATTACTGCTTTGCACACTCTTGGCATTCTCTTGATGAGCTTCAAGAGGTAGTCCCCTGAAATGGTCTTCCAACAGTCTTGAAGGAGTTCCCAGAGATGCTTAGCACTTGTTGGCCCTTTTGCCTTCACTCTGCGGTCCAGCTCACCCCAAACCATCTCGATTGGGTTCAGGTCCGGTGACTGTGGAGGCCAGGTCATCTGGCGCAGCACCCCATCACTCTCCTTCATGGTCAAATAGCCCTTACTTTCAAAGTTCTCCCAATTTTTCGGCTGACTGACTGACCTTCATTTCGTAAAGTAATGATGGCCACTCATTTTTCTTTACTTAGCTGCTTTTTTCTTGCCATAATACAAATTCTAACAGTCTATTCAGTAGGACTATAAGCTGTGTATCCACCTGACTTCTCCTCAACGCAACTGATGGTCCCAACCCCATTTATAAGGCAAGAAATCCCACTTATTAAACCTGACAGGGCACACCTGTGAAGTGAAAACCATTTCAGGGGACTACCTCTTGAAGCTCATCAAGAGAATGCCAAGAGTGTGCAAAGCAGTAATCAAAGCAAAAGGTGGCTACTTTGAAGAACCTAGAATATGACATATTTTCAGTTTCACACTTGTTTGTTATGTATATAATTCCACATGTGTTAATTCCTAGTTTTGATGCCTTCAGTGTGAATCTACAATTTTCATAGTCATGAAAATAAAGAAAACTCTTTGAATGAGAAGGTGTGTCCAAACTTTTGGTCTGTACTGTATATATATATATACCAAAAAAGAACAAAGGCAGCACACTTATATCCGTGAAAAAAAGTGGGTAATTTATTAACCCATGTAATAGCTTGATAAAGGCTCCATAGAAAGAGATGAAACGTTGCTATTAAATGGGTTAATAAATTACCCACTTTTTTTCACGATATAAGTGTGCTGCCTTTGTTCTTTTTGGTATATGTAGCTAGACCTTGGTCCTTGGTCTTTTGAAGGTATTGCACCGCTGATTTGTTTGTGTGCTGCTCTTTAACTTTTTTTTGGTGTATATATGTGTATATACAGTACAGACCAAAAGTTTGGACACACCTTCTCATTCAAAGAGTTTTCTTTATTTTCATGACTATGAAGGCATCAAATCTATGAATTAACACATATGGAATTATATACATAACAAACAAGTGTGAAACAACTGAAAATATGTCATATTCTAGGTTCTTCAAAGTAGCCACCTTTTGCTTTGATTACTGCTTTGCACACTCTTGGCATTCTCTTGATGAGCTTCAAGAGGTAGTCCCCTGAAAGGGTCTTCCAACAGTCTTGAAGGAGTTCCTAGAGATGCTTAGCACTTGTTGGCCCTTTTGCCTTCACTCTGCGGTCCAGCTCACCCCAAACCATCTCGATTGGGTTCAGGTCCGGTGACTGTGGAGGCCAGGTCATCTGGCGCAGCACCCCATCACTCATCTTCATGGTCAAATAGCCCTTACTTTCAAAGTTTTCCCAATTTTTCGGCTGACTGACTGACCTTCATTTCGTAAAGTAATGATGGCCACTCGTTTTTCTTTACTTAGCTGCTTTTTTCTTGCCATAATACAAATACTAACAGTCTATTCAGTAGGACTATCAGCTGTGTATCCACCTGACTTCTCCTCAACGCAACTGATGGTCCCAACCCCATTTATAAGGCAAGAAATCCCACTTATTAAACCTGACAGGGCACACCTGTGAAGTGAAAACCATTTCAGGGGACTACCTCTTGAAGCTCATCAAGAGAATGCCAAGAGTGTGCAAAGCAGTAATCAAAGCAAAAGGTGGCTACTTTGAAGAACCTAGAATATGACATATTTTCAGTTGTTTCACACTTGTTTGTTATGTATATAATTCCACATGCGTTAATTCATAGTTTTGATGCCTTCAGTGTGAATCTACAATTTTCATAGTCATGAAAATAAAGAAAACTCTTTGAATGAGAAGGTGTGTCCAAACTTTTGGTCTGTACTGTATATATATATATATATATATATATATATATATATATATACACAAACCGGATTCCAAAAAAGTTGGGACACTAAACAAATTGTGAATAAAAACTGAATGCAATGATGTGGAGATGGCAAATGTCAATATTTTATTTGTAATAGAACGTAGATGACAGATCAAACGTTTAATCCGAGTAAATGTATCATTTTAAAGGAAAAATACGTTGATTACAATTTTCACGGTGTCAACAAATCCCAAAAAAGTTGGGACAAGTAGCAATAAGAGGCTGGAAAAAGTAAATCTGAGCATAACGAAGAGCTGGAAGACCAATTAACACCAATTAGGTCAATTGGCAACATGATTGGGTATAAAAAGAGCTTCTCAGAGTGGCAGTGTCTCTCAGAAGCCAAGATGGGTAGAGGATCACCAATTCCCACAATGTTGCGCAGAAAGATAGTGGAACAATATCAGAAAGGTGTTACCCAGCGAAAAATTGCAAAGACTTTGCATCTATCATCATCAACTGTGCATAACATCATCCAAAGATTCAGAGAATCTGGAACAATCTCTGTGCGTAAGGGTCAAGGCCATAAAACCATACTGGATGCCCGTGATCTCCGGGCCCTTAAACGACACTGCACCACAAACAGGAATGCTACTATAAAGGAAATCACAGAATGGGCTCAGGAATACTTCTAGAAATCATTGTCAGTGAACACAATCCACCGTGCCATCCGCCGTTGCCAGCTGAAACTCTACAGTGCAAAGAAGATGCCATTTCTAAGCAAGATCCACAAGCTCAGGCGTTTTCACTGGGCCAGGGATCATTTAAAATGGAGTGTGGCAAAATGGAAGACTGTTCTGTGGTCAGACGAGTCACGATTCAAAGTTCTTTTTGGAAATCTGGGACGCCATGTCATCCGGACCAAAGAGGACAAGGACAACCCAAGTTGTTATCAACGCTTAGTTCAGAAGCCTGCATCTCTGATGGTATGGGGTTGCATGAGTGCGTGTGGCATGGGCAGCTTGCATGTCTGGAAAGGCACCATCAATGCAGAAAAATATATTCAGGTAGAACAACATATGCTCCCATCCAGACGTCATCTCTTTCAGGGAAGACCCTGCATTTTTCAACAAGATAATGCCAGACCACATTCTGCATCAATCACAACATCATGGCTGCGTAGGAGAAGGATCCGGGTACTGAAATGGCCAGTCTGCAGTCCAGATCTTTCACCTATAGAGAACATTTGGCGCATCATAAAGAGGAAGGTGCGACAAAGAAGGCCCAAGACGATTGAACAGTTAGAGGCCTGTATTAGACAAGAATGGGAGAGCATTCCTATTTCTAAACTTGAGAAACTGGTCTCCTCGGTCCCCAGATGTCTGTTGAGTGTTGTAAGAAGAAGGGGAGATGCCACACAGTGGTGAAAATGGCCTTGTCCCAACTTTTTGGGGATTTGTTGACACCATGAAATTCTGATTCAACATATTTTTCCCTTAAAATGGTACATTTTCTCAGTTTAAACTTTTGTTCCGTGATTTATGTTCTATTCTGAATAAAATATTAGAAGTTGGCACTTCCACATCATTGCATTCAGTTTTTATTCACGATTTGTAAAGTGTCCCAACTTTTTTGGAATCCGGTTTGTATATATATATATATATATATATATACATATATGTATATGGTATTTTTATAATCATACTGACCCAGAGAATAAAGGAAGCAAGTCAGTCTTACCACGTAGGGAACACTATAAAAACAAAACCCCTAAAATGAAGGCGCAGTTGTGTTTTATTTTCCAGTTTTTACTCCATTTGGTATTTTTTTTCCAGCTTTCCACTATATTGTCTGCAATATTAAATGGTGCCATTAGCAACTTGTCTGGAAAAAAAACAAGGTCATATGTCTATGTTAACAGAAAAAAAAAAGAAGTTAAATCGCCACATTCTCAAAGGGTTAAATAGATTGGTTCCATGTTTGTACCATGACAAAGCTACAAAAGAAGGGGTAAAATCATCAAGAGAAATTGAGAAATCTAAAGAAATACATATACCATTAGGGTGCATACATATGGCCACATTAGCTCAGTAAACACTTTGGATTGTATTGAGCCATAAAGTGGCAATCCTCAAAGTCTTTAGGAACCATGTTTTACCTCAGTTTTCATATGCAGTGTTACCTTGTCTGGCTACTACATCGAGTTCCCACTAGTGACCACATTGTGTCGTCCACTTCTGTGATAGCTTCTGTCTTCATCCATGGCATTGCTGGATCAAGCAACGACTTCTCATTTCTCCACTTGTTTGCATTGGCTTGCAACAGCTGCCCAAAGAAAATGCCAGGTCCCTTTATACTTTTGGGACTCTGGCTTATGCATCTCATCTAAGATCTATAGTACTCTTTTTACCTGGATATTTGTACCACTATTATTGACTTTGTTCCTTGTTCCTGGTCCTGATCCTGACTTAGGCCTTGTTCCCAGACTGCCTGGTTCCATCTAATCCACTGGATTGCATTCTGACTGCTATTCTGTTGAAGTGAATGCAGCTCAGCTGTATTCACTTAAAGGAGTTGACTAGGAACTATGAACAAGTGTTGGGCTTCTGCCACATTGGCGTCATTGATGCATTGTGAGACAAACAATTGAAATCTAATGGTATCATCAAAGGTGCTCAATATGCTCCTCTTCCAAATGATCTGATCATAATCCCACTTACTGAAAACTGAGGCCTAGTTAAGAATTACTGATGTAAAGTCCGTGTTTGAATGTTCTTATAAACTTTTCTTAGGTTAGTTTCACACTAGCGTTAGTGAGATCCTGCCAGCAGAGATGTCGCGAACATAAAATTTTCCGTTCGCGAACGCCGAACGGGAATTTCCGCAAATGTTCGCGAACGGGCGAACCGCCATAGACTTCAATAGACAGGCGAATTTTAAAACCCACAGGGACTCTTTCTGGCCACAATAGTGATGGAAAAGTTGTTTCAAGGGGACTAACACCTGGACTGTGGCATGCCGGAGGGGGATCCATGGCAAAACTCCCATGGAAAATTACGTAGTTGACGCAGAGTGTGGTAAGTTAAATTCGCAATGCGATTAATATGACCTGCATTAATCGCATTGCGATTACAACTTAGATCTGAGTTCCTAATGGTTGTATTGCTAGAATTGACGAATATAACGAATATAGCACTATATTCTCAATCTTCGTTATATTCTAGCAATACAACCATTAGGAACTCAGATCTAAATTGTAATCGCAATGCGATTAATATAACCTGTATTAATTGCATTGCGATTACAACTTAGATCCAGTGGCGCTGCGAGGGGGGTGCGGTGGGTACGGGCCGCACCGGGTGACACCAGTCTGATGGGGTGTCACCCGCAGCTTTATCTCTTTATTATGGCTTCGGGGAGGGGGAGGGTGACACCATTTTCTACCGCACCGGGTGACACCAGCCATAGCAATGCCAACCATTAGGAACCCAGCTCTAAGTTGAATTCGCAATGCGATTAATATAACCTGTATTAATCGCATTGCGATTACAACTTAGTCAAATTTGTGACACTGCAGCTTCAGAATGAATCTAAAATGGATGCTGTCCAGGAGGTGGGAGGGTCTGGGAGGGAGAGTATGATGCTGATTGGCTGGAATGTGTCTGCTGACTGTGAGGTACAGGGTCAAAGTTTACACAATGATGATGAATAGGGGGCGGACCGAACATCACATATGTTCGCCCACCGCGGCGAACGCGAACAAGCGATGTTCGCCGGGAACTATTCGCCGGCGAATAGTTTGGGACATCTCTACCTGCCAGGTCTCTGTGGATCCAGCATGGCTAGAAGCCACATGAGTACCATCTGGCCCCCTTAACTATAATGGGGACCGGACGATGCAGTGGTTTTAATCCGGCTGATTCTTGGCATATTTAATGGGGCCAGATGGCAATCATGTAGTTTCCGGATCCAGAGTTACCTGCCAGGCTGTTCCCTACTGGAACAGTCTGCCGAATCTCACTTAAAAGCTGTTGTGAAACTAGCCTTAGTCAATATTGCACACAGAAAAAGCTTCTCCTAATACCAGATACAAGCTTTGGAAGCGTCATACAATAAACAAGAAGCTCTTCAGAAAAGTTGGTTTAAAAGGTCATTACAGCCAAACTTGTCTCTTAATTATAAGCATAATAAATATTACCAACTAGTCTCTTGCAGGACATGCAATATGATCCGAAATGGTTATTTAACGTGTCCTTGGTTAACCTTGCTTGGTGTTACATACTGGGAGGGGAGATATGTTTCCAGGAATTTAGCTGTGATCAAATGGACCAAAGTATCGTAAGTATATGAAGTTTACTCACCCTGTTGATTTTCGTTCTCCATTTCTTAAGATAGCTTATAAAGAATATCTGAAATGTAATTTTTGGTGTCCGCCTGGCGATGCGGAGCCAAACGGATCTGTCCTGACTAACAATGTAAGTCAATGGGAGCGGATCCGTTTTCATTGACACAATATGGTGCAATTGAAAACTGATCCGTCCCCTATTGACTTTCAATGTAAGTAAGGACGGATCCATTTTGACTTTGTTCTTCACAATGCAAACGGATCCGTTCTGAATGGATACAAGCGTATTCATTATAGGTGCGGATCCGTCTGTGCAGGTACCAGAAGGATCCGCACCTAACGCAGATGTGAAAGTAGCCTAAGTATTTGAGTTTATTATTTTTTATTTGGCACCATGCTGTTGGGCCACTGTGGGGGGATGGAGAGGAGCACTATGGGGGCATTATTTCTACTGGTGACACTAAACAGGGACATTTTGTACTGGTACACATAAGGGGAATAGTTATACTGGCACACATTATGGGGAGCACTATGGGGACACTGGCTCTACAGTGAACATTATTACTATTGGGTGCACAGTTAACACTAACAGCACTCTGGCAGAGAACTATTACTATTGGCAGAACTTTGGGGAGCACTATTACTTTGGGGGGCACCCTGGCACAGTGTCAGCTAAGCACAATTATTTTTGGCGGTCAATATGTTTACAACATTATTAGTGTCAAGGATTCTATTTGCTGTGTACAGTTATTTTTAGGGCACTGTGTGATAATAATTATTGAAGGAGGCACTATCTGTGTGGTACTAGTGTTTTCAGGGGGACTGTTTCTGCAGTATCGTATTGGGGAGCACCGCAGGCACAGTATTAGAAGTAGGGGGATGGGGTGTTCAGAAGGTGGTAGGATGATGGAAAAGTAAGAAACTGAAATGTTTGTTTGTCACACCCTGCAGAGATAAGAGACGGCTGAAAGAAGTCATCCTGACGGTCTAGTCCGAATAGAGAAGATGAGGAAAGAGAACATCTACATCAGAGGAGACACAACTGGTTGTAAGAGGTGCTGTATCAGCCTGTATGTTTTGTAGCACTGTATCTAATGTTTTCCAAGTATGTCTTTAACAGTAGAGCTCAAGGGAAGGGGTTAGGCTGAGAATTTGGCATGGGGAGATGCGGTTTCAATTTTTGCTTCAGGCAGCAGAGAGGATAGGTGCACCCCTGCCACTTGACACAAAGCACTGATGGACTTATGATGACCACACTATTGAGTACTTGCTCCCTGCCAGTGCCATCCCTACACCACACATGCAGTGGGTGGCACAGGCTACCTAGAATGGATGAGTAGGGCCACAGGGCACGTCACAGGCTTACAGCAAACGTGAATTGGCACTTTCAGACCAGATGTGGTGAGGATGCATGTTGTGGAAGCAGCCAGGGATACAGGTAAGCTGCCAGCGGAGCCTGCCTGCAGGGTGGACTGAACTGTGGGTAAAGCTGTAACCTACAAGGTGTGTTGAAGTATGAAGCTGAGGTTGAGGCTGAAGTTGAGGTGTGAAGGTGTATTGAGGGTAGGGGGGCCAAAATGAACTCTGGTACCAGGGCCTTCAGGTTACGCCCCTTGCTGGTAACAAGGTTCTTGCAAACATGTCTGTAATTTCTGGGCTAAGGTGTACAGGATTAAAATACGGCTGGCCAGAACCATGTCAAAATGTGGAAGGGTGTAGTACAATGTCCCTCTCACTGTAGTAAAGCCTCTATCAGCCTTACACAACAAATACCTTACTGACTGACTCCAATACTTGCCATGCAGACTCTGGACCTTATAATTTTTTCTTTTTCTCTACTGTAAAGTGGAGATGGCTTTCTTGATGGAAATATCTCAGAGTGAATTTCTGGGACATAGGCCAAGTCTTCTGAGAAGTGAGAACATGTAGCTCCTCTCTCTTACTCAGCTAACACTAGACTCACACACTAAAACTAGGGGAAGACCTAGGTCCAACTTGTAATCTCCTACAAGGGCAGAGTCAGTCATCGTTAAACCCTGACCTACCTGTACAAAACTATGCAGGTTGCAATACAGAAGAACATTAAATAACATAAACAGATTTGCAAGTACTCTATTCTGGGGTACTGCATATGCAGTACAGACATTGCATTTATAAGTGATACTGGAGAATCAGTGAATATTATAGACAGTAATACATATGAGACATTGAAGATACAGCCTGCGCTGCAAATTATTCACATTAAAATCTTCCCATATGGATCTAAGACCCCACTACCTACTGTGTGGAAATTTGATGCTTAAAGGGGTATTCCCATCTCAGACAATGGGGCATAATGCTAGGATATGCCCCCATTGTCTGATAAGTGTGTGTCCCACCTCTGCGACCCGCACCTACAACGAGAACAGAGCAGCGAGAGCTTTGGCTGGAGGACCCCGGATTTCCTGGGGGCTGTCCACCTCCAAGGGCTGCTCCCCGCTTCTGCCATAGAAGTGAATGAAAGCGCACAAGCAGCCCCTGCTCCCATTCATTTCTATGGGGCAGACAGAAATAGCCGAGCCAGTGCTCGGCTATTTTCGGCGGCCCGATAGAAATGACTGGAGGGCGGCTGCGTATGCGCAGTACGCCCACCCTTCATTTCCCCGCTCTTCTCATTGTAGGTGCGGGACCCGCACCTATCAGACAATGGGGGCATAGCCTAGTGATATGCCCCCATTGTCTGAGATAGCAAAACCCCTTTTAAAGGCTATATACACCTTTGGGGGCAATTTTTGTTGTTTTGTACTTATTTTAAGCTAAAAATATTTTTTTCAAATGGTCTTTATTAACCACCTCAGCTCCCCTTGCTTAAACCCCTTTAATGACCAGACCACTTTTTACAATTCTGCACTACACTACTTTCACTATTTATTGCGCGGTCATACAACTTACCACCCAAATTAATTTTACCTCCTTTTCTTCTCACTAATAGAGCTTTCATTTGGTGGTATTTAATTGCTGCTGACATTTTAACTTTTTTTGTTATTAATCGAAATTGACCGCATTTTTTGCAAAAAAATGACATTTTTCACTTTCTGTTGTAATTTTTTTATAAAAAACTAAATTTCTATATACATTTTTCTCTAAATTTATTGTTCTACATGTCTTTGATAAAAAAATGCAATAAGTGTATATTTATTGGTTTGCGTAAAAGTTATAGCGTTTACAAAACTACAAAAATGTGAATTTCCGCATTTTGAAGCAGCTCTGACTTTCTGAGCACCTGTCATGTTTCCTGAGGTTCTACAATGCCCAGACAGTAAAAACACCCCACAAATGACCCCATTTCGGAAAGTAGACACCCTGAGGTATTCGATGATGGGCATAGTGAGTTCATAGAAGTTTTTATTTTTTGTCACAAGTTAGCGGAAAATGATGATTTTTTTTTTTCTTACAAAGTCTCATTTTCCACTAACTTGTGACAAAAAATAAAAACTTCCATGAACTCACTATGCCAATCACGAAATACCTTGGGGTGTCTTCCTTCCAAAATGGGGTCACTTGTGGGGTATTTATACTACCCTGGCATTTTAGGGGACCTAAAGCGTGAGAAGAAGTCTGGAATCCAAATGCCTAAAAAATGCCCTGTGAAATCCTAAAGGTGCTCTTTAGAATTTGGGCCCCTTTGGGCACCTAGGCTGCACAAAAGTGTCACACATGTGGTATCGCCGTACTCAGAAGAAGTAGGGCAATGTGTTTTGGGGTGTATTTTTACATATACCCATGCTGGGTGAGAGAAATATCTCTCTAAAAGTCAACTTTTCCCATTTTTTTATACAAAGTTGCATTTTAGAGAGATATTTCTCTCACCCAGCATGGGTATATGTAAAAATACACCACAAAACACATTGCCCAACTTCTCCTGAGTACGACGATACAACATGTGTGACACTTTTTTGCAGCCTAGGTGCGCAAAGGGGCCCAAATTCTAAAGAGCACCTTTAGGATTTCACAGGGCATTTTCTACGCATTTGGATTCCAAATTACTTCTCACGCTTTAGGTCCCCTAAAATGCCAGGGCAGTATAAATACCCCACAAGTGACCCCATTTTGGAAAGAAGACACCCCAAGGTATTCCATGAGGGGCATGGCGAGTTCCTAGAATTTTTTTTTTTTGGCACAAGTTAGCGGAAAATTATGATTTTTTTTTTTTTTTTCTTACAAAGTCTCATATTCCACTAACTTGTGACAAAAAATAAAATTTTACATGAACTCACCATACCCCTCACGGAATACCTTGGGGTGTCTTCTTTCCAAAATGGGGTCACTTGTGGGGTATTTATACTGCCCTGGCAATTTAGGGGCCCTAAAGCGTGAGAAGAAGTCTGGAATCCAAATGCGTAAAAAATGCCCTGTGAAATCGAAAAGATAATCTTTGGAATTTGGGCCCCTTTGCGCACCTAGGCTGCAAAAAAGTGTCACACATGTGGTATCGCCATACTCAGGAGAAGTAGGGAGTGTATTTTTACATATACCCATGTTGGGTGAGAGAAATATCTCTGTAAAAGTCAACTTTTCCCATTTTCTTATACAAAGTTGTCATTTTAGAGAGATATTTCTCTCACCCAGCATGGGTATATGTAAAAAGACACCCCAAAACACATTGCCCAACTTCTCCTGAGTACGGTGATACCACATGTGTGACACTTTTTTGCAGCCTAGGTGCGCAAAGGGGCCCAAATTCCAATGAATATCTTTACGTTTTCACAGGGCATTTTTTATGCATTTGAATTCCAAACTACTTCTCACGCTTTAGGTCCCCTAAAATACCAGGGCAGTATAAATACCCCACAAGTGACCCCATTTAGGAAAGAAGACACCCCAAGGTATTCCGTGAGGGGAATGGCGAGTTCCTAGAAAAAAATTTTTTTGGCACAAGTTAGCGGAAAATGATTTCATTTTTTTTTTTTCTCTTACAAAGTCTTATATTCCACTAACTTGTGACAAAAAATAAAATTTTACATGAACTCACCATGCCCCTCACAAAATACCTTGGGGTGTCTTCTTTCCAAAATGGGGTCACACGTGGGGTATTTATTCTGCCCTGGCATTTTAGGGGCCCTAAAGCGTGAGAAGAAGTCTGGAATATAAATGTCTAAAAAATTTTACGCATTTGGATTCCGTGAGGGGTATGGTGAGTTCATGTGAGATTTTATTTTTTGTCACAAGTTAGGGGAATATGAGACTTAAGAAAAAACGATAAAAAAAAAATCAATTTCCGCTAACTTGTGACAAAAAATAAATAAATCTTCTATGAACTCGCCATGCCCCTCAAAAGTGATCTTTTTATAGCGCCGCAGCGATTTTGCGGTGTTTTTGCAGTGATCAGAAAAAAAAAATTTCTGTCACTGCGGTGGGGCGGACTGAACGCAAGTGTGCGCACAAGAACAGGCCTGATCGGGCGAACACTGCGTTTTTTGTAGAGCCTATAGAACATGTCCCATTCTTGTCCGCAGTTGCGGACAAAAAAAGGCATTTTCTATATAGTTCTGGCAATGTGCGGATCTGCAAAATGCGGAAAGCACATTACCGGTGTCCGTGTTTTGCGGATCTGCGGTGTCCGTGTTTTGTGGATCCGCAAAACACATACGGGCGTCTAAATGGAGCCTTACAGTGGGGTGATCAATGACAGGGGGGTGGTCAGGGAGTCTATATGGGGTGCTCACCCCCCTGTAAGGCTCCATTCAGACGTCTGTATGTGTTTTGCGGATCCGCGGATTCGTGGATCCGCGGATCCATTAAACACATACAGACGTCTGACTGGAGCCTTACAGGGGGGTGATCAATGGTGTCCGTGTTTTGCGGATTCGCGGTGTCAGTGTTTTGTGGATCCGCAAAACACATACGGGCGTCTAAATGGAGCCTTACAGGGGGGTGATCAATGACAGGGGGGTGATCAGGGAGTCTATATTGAGCAATTTTTGTGTACATAGCTGAGTTGCTCTAGTAGCAGTCTTTGGATTTTCTCTCTTTTCCATTAGTTGGGGAGCTGAGGGGATCCTTATCTCTGCTCTCTGACATTAGAAACACTCATTATTGCTCAGTTGTTATCTTATGGATGAGAATGTGGCATAAATAAGTGTTTATGACCTCTTAGTAGTTTAAAGATAATATTTAACCCTTTGTGTCAGAATGGATCAGTATTTTTAACCCCTTAACATCCGCCCATATGGGTGGATGTTTATCTCTGAATGGACGTTCTGGAACGTCCATTTAGAGATGGCAGCTGCACGCTAATCGTGCAGCTGCCGAGCGGAGGGCCCTCTGTCAGTGACAGCAGGGCAACCCAGATAGAAGTCAGGGACAGTTCCCAGGTGTTCCTGCCTTCTAGATTGCTGTATAGAGCGCTGTGTATACAGATCAGGAAGCACTATGCACTTCCTGTCCCGGCCCGGTGGTCATGTGATCGCCGGGGCCAGGAGAGTGCATGAGCTGTCGGGTCTTCCATAGACCTCGATCAGCTCTGCACTGAGGATGTACAGCGTTGTATTCTGCTGTACAGCCTCTCTGGGGGCTGTATTTCCCCTGTAACTGGGGCTATGTCAGCTCCAGTTACAGGAGAAATCAATAGTAAAAAAATAAATAAAAGTTAAATGTCCCCCAGAGGTCTTGTATGATCTTATGGGGAACGCAAAGTGTAAAATATAAAAAACTAAAAAAAATAAAGTGTTTTTAAAAAATAAATTAAAAAAAGATTTCACATGTAAAAAAGAAAATCCCCAATTAAGTAATAAAAAAAAAGTAAAAATAGAAATCAATAATTAAAAGAAAATATTAGGTATTGCTGCGTCTGTAACGACCAGCTTTATAAATATATCACATGATCCCCCCCGTCCGATAAACACCATAAAAAAATGTATAAACTATGTAAAAAAAAGCCATTTTTGTCACCCTACATCACAAAAAGTGCAACTCCAAGTGATCAAAAAATGAGCCCCTACATAAGAAAATCACTCAAAAAATAAAGAAAACTATAGCTCTCAGAACATGGAGACATTAAAACATCATTTTTTTTTCAAAAATGCTATTATTGTGTTAAAGTATAATAAAATAAAAAAAGTATACATATTAGGTATTGCCACGTCTGTAACCTAACCCCTCAAATGAACACCGTAAAATAGATAAAATAAAAACAGTGCCAAAAAAAGCTATTTTTTTGTAACCTTACATCACAAAAAATAGTACCAATCAAACCATCACCTCATCCTGCAAAAAATGAGACCTGAACTAAGACATCAGTCAAAAAATAAAAAAGCTATGGCTCTCAGACTATGGAGACACTAAAACAATTTTTTGGGTTTCAATAATGTTATTATTGTGTAAAACTTATATAAATAAGAAAGTATACATACTAGGTATTGACACGTCCGTAACGATCTGCTTTATAAAAATGTCACATGATCCAACCCCTCAGGTGAACGCTGTAAAAATAAATAAATACTGTGCTAAAACAACCAAGTTTTTGGTCAACTTGCTCCATAAAGTGTAATAATTAGTGATGATCGAGCACCAAAATATTCGGGTATTCGGCCCGAACACTATACTATGTTCATGTGCACCCGAGTATGGTGCCTGGTCCATTGGAAAAAGTCAGAAAGTGACAGAAACACCACCAAAATAGATTGGGAACAGGATGGGGACGATTTCTGGATGCATCTTTGACTCCCAGGTCGCTGCTGGGAACCATGTTGTACTAATTGTACGCCACTGACAAAAATTGTTAGGAAACATTTTTTCCTGTATATTCAATTGTATATAAAGTGCAAGTGCTGAAAAAAATTACAATGGAAATCAATGGGAGACAACCAGGCACCCCATGCTCTGAAAAGGGGAGGGTGCCTGGTCCATTGGAAAAGGTCAGAAAGTGACAGAAACACCACCAAAATGGATTGGGAACAGCATGGGGACGATGTCTGGATGCATCTTGGACTCCCAGGACACTGCTGGGAACCATGTTGTCCGAATTGAACGCCACTTTTACAGACTGACAAAATTCCGTACAAAACCCCCCAAAAAATAATTTTTACAGGAAAAATTGTTAGGAAACATTCTTTCCTGTATATTCAATTGTATATAAAGTGCAAGTGCTGAAAAAAATTACAAGCAAGAGGCACTCCGAAACAGCCTGTATATCACATAAAGGAGAGCCTCATTCACATTGTGGTACAATTGTTCAGGTAGTGGGACTCCTGCACTCATAAAGCCTATGCACTAAGTGAAAGGGCTGCCAAAAATTACAAGGAACTGGCACTACAATACACCCTTTATTACACATAAAGGAGGGCATCATACACACCCTTGAAAAATTATGATTGGTGGCCTGATGGTGACCCTCAAAAACATTTGGAGCAAGGGCTTGCTGATATGACCACGCAATCATAAACAGAAATTGCCTCTGAATGTGTAAATAGCCTTTAATTCAGCTACAGGTACAAAATACATAAAACAATTTTTTACATTTTACAAGGTTCTAGGGGATGTCTTTTTAGCTAACATTCTGCCAATGTACCTGGGTCTCATTCAGATCATCCATGCAATAACTTCTTGCTGATAAAAATTAGCAAACTATGAATAAAGACTTTTCTTCTTTGTTCACTGGACTTGGCAGGCTAAACGATTTTTAAATGCATGTGGATGAAAATATTCTCGTCCAGCTGCACAACCCCACAAATGTATTCCATTTCATCTGAGGAAAAAAGTGGAAGAAGAGCTCAAAATCATTACAGGATGAAGGTATTATTGAGACAGTCACTGTGTCTCCCCAATTGTTGTTGTTCCAAAACCTAAAAGTTTTGACAAGGTAATACTATGTTGATATGTGTCTTCCAAATGTTGCCGTCTCTCCTACAATAAATTACATGATCCATATACTAAATGGAGCAACTATCTGCAAAATGTGACCATAACAAAGGTTACCATCTGCTAGAATTGAGTCTAGAATACAAATCATTGACAACATTCACTACACATTTAGGCCCCTTTCACATGGGCGAGAATTCCGTGCGGGTGCAATGCGTGAGTTGAACGCATTGCACCCACACTGAATCTGAACCCATTCGCTTCAATGGGGCTGTGCAGATGAGCGGTGATTTTCACGCATTACTCTTGCGTTGCGTGAAAATTGCAGCATGTTATATATTCTGTGTTTTTCATTCAACGCAGGCCCCATAGAAATGAATGGGGCTGCGTGAAAATCGCAAGCATCCGCAAGCAAGTGCGGATGTGGTGGGATTTACACGCATGGTTGCTAGGATAGGGATGAGCAACCCCGGACCTCATTAAAGTAAATTCACTGTATTATTTTCTCTTATAACATGGTTATAAGGAAAAATAATAGCATTCTTGATACAGAATGCTTACTAAAATGTCGATTAAGGGGTTAATTTTTTTTTTTTTAAGTACCATATTTTTCACCCTATAATACGGTACGGTGCGGCCCATAAGACGCATCTAAGTTTTTGAGGAGGAAAATAAGAAAAAAAATATTTTTAACTAAAAGGTGTGCTTTTGGTGGGTTTTGAACTAATGGTGGTCTGTGGATGACACTATTATGGGGGATCTGTGGATGACACTGTTATGGAGTAAATCTGTGGATGACACTGTTATGGGGGCATCCGTGGATGGCACTGTTACGGGGGCATCTGTGGATGACATGACACTGCTATGGAAGGATGTGTGGATGACACATATATAGCATCCTATGCTATCTGTCAGCCACAGATTCCCCCCCCCCCCCATAACAGTGTCCCTGTGTAGTGAATGACTCCCAAAACAGGGGCTGGGGGCAGGCAACTGGTGCTGTAATGGCAGCGGGGCCCGGTGCAGTCACTGTATTCTATTACAGTGGCGTAGGGATCGCCATAGCAGCCATAGCAATGGCTATGGGGCCCTACGCCACTGGACAAGTGTAAGGATCTGAGTGGCATTGAGAAAGGGCCAAATTGCGATGGCTAGATGCCTGGGTTAGAGCCTCTCCTAAATGGCAGCTCTTAAGGTCTTAGATTCCTGGTATGCAAAGGTTAGCACCTACCAAAAGTGGTCCACAGAGGGAAGAACCAGTGACAGCAATCATGGTACCTAATGCTCATTAACACAACTCAATGTCAAAGTCTAGCCCATCTGGTCCAATCCCACAGGAAAGCTACTGCAACACAAATTGCTTAAAAGTACATGCAGAGCATCACAGCTTACTGCACATGGGGCTGTGTAGCCACAGACCAGTCAAGGAAAAATGCTGACTCTGTCCACCACTGAAAGCAACTACAATGGACACAGGAGCATCAGAATTGGACCATGGAGCAATGGAAGAGTGTAGTCTGGTCCACTGAACTTTTTTATGTATAAAAAAAAAAAACAGCTATGAGAGCACATGTGTTACAAAACTGTTATTTACCCTGTTAGTCTGAATGGATGAAGCACATGGTGAGAACAATGGATGGCGGCCATTTTAACTCACTGACACTGTTCTTTTCAACACGGTGCTATCTTGCCTGTATTTGGTGCACAGAGACATCATTCAGTAGTTTGAAACTACCAAACAGGGGACACATTTATTAGTGACTATTTTCTGTATAACTTGTATATTTTCGGTGTAACTGGCATAAAACTGTATCTTCCAAACTACTGAACGGATCTGGGTGAATTTCGGATATGTGGTTCACCCAGATCCCCCGGTTCCGAGGATATGTTATGGGTGTTATGGGGTTATTGCATGTTTTGGGGTTCCTGTGATATGTTTTATAAAACTGTATTTCTCTGCCTGTGATAATTATATTAGCCATTGTATTCAGTAATCTTATCACAGGCAGAAAGGAGGATTTTGTGTGGGAGTGTCTGTGTTTATTGTACGGATTGATTGGTTGTATTTCAAACCCCTGTGGGCAGTACTATGTTTGTGGATTGTAAATAAAAGAGGCTGTATGCCCCAGGACAGTCAGTCCTAGCTTGACCTTCAAATCTCAGCCTCGCCTCGTTTTGTGGGGGAAAGATTATCCTAGCTGTAAAATAGCTAGTGGGATTGTTCTACATTTACAGGATCCTCCTGGATATCGAGACGAAGCGGCTCCTCTCTCTCTCCCTAAACAGAGATCCAGACTATCCAAGCGCTCCAGCTTCCAGCTAGCCTGGGAGTAACCGTAACAACGTGTTACCTGGAGAAGAGATGGCACCAGGATGCACTATAAGAAGAAGACAAGCTGGTGGAGGCAGTGTGATGTTCTAGGCCAGTGATGCCCAACCTACGGCCCGCAGGCCAAATGCGGCCCGCGAAGCCGTGTCATGCAGGGCGCGCTGCGAACGGCACAGGCAGCAAAGCGATGCTGCCTGTGCCTGCAATCTCTCCGCCCAGCGCCGCCTCCTAGCTAATTTATTCACTGCACTTGCCTCTGTGAAATTGAAGAGAAGCGCCGTAATCTCGCACAGGTGCACTGGCAGAGGCATCGAAGTGCGCATGCACCGTCTTCCTGGCCTCTGCCAGTGCACCTGTGCGAGATTACGGCGCTTCTCTTCAATTTCACAGAGGCAAGTGCAGTGAATAAATTAGCTAGGAAGCGGCTCTGGTGGGGAGGAGATCTGTGGACGACACTGAGGGGGAGATCTGTGGACGACACTGAGGGGGAGATCTGTGGACGACACTGAGGGGGAGATCTGTGGACGACACTGAGGGGGAGATCTGTGGACGACACTGAGGGGGAGATCTGTGGACGACACTAAGGGGGTGGGAGATCTGGGAGGGGGGGGCCCATACATTTTTTTGCTATGGGGCCCAGTCATTTCTAGCTACGCCCCTGGTAGTAATCATATCTAACATGTAGGCAATGTTAAAGTATAGAAATCCTCTGAAATCCAGCATGTAGCACTTACTAAACTCCTGTAGCAGCCTTTCGTGAAAATGCAGCAAGGGCTGTATATTGTGTATTTTGCCAAAAAAGGGTGTTTTTAAAAACCCAGAAAATTATAGCTGTATTTCTAGCTTAAATTGCACACTGACTAATCCTGGAAAGGCACCAGAGGTTGGATATTGCCAAATAAGGGTGTTTTTTTTTTAATATCACAAAAGCACAGATGCTGTGCTGGTGCACTGAGCTTGCATAAAATGGCCGCCGCCGCCCACCTAACTAACAGACGGATGAAAGTTATTTTTCTCTGTCACGGGGCTCAGGGCAAGGTAAAAACATTGTGCAGTGCCCCCACACAACTAAATCTATGTAGATCGCTGAGTTCAATTGGAGTTCTGATAACAGATTCTGTCCTAGTCTCTCCCTCACAGCAGCATCCTCTCCCTACACTAAACACAGCAGAGTGACGTGCATGGCTACGTGACTCCAGCTTATATAGAGGCTGGGTCACATGCTGCACTGGCCAATCACAGCCTGTGATGGCTTCTAAGGTCACACAGTTAAACGCTTCTTGATTGGCTGCTCTGCAGCCTTACAAAAAGCGCTAAGAAATCGTTGAACACCGAACCCGAACGCAAACTTTTACTGAAATGTTCGGGTTCGGGGTTCAAAAATCCTAAAGTATGGTACTCAACCCTATGGGTGCTCTTGCGTTCCTGGGATTGTCTCCTCTACACATTTTGCTTTGTAACACGAAGTGCAAGGAAATTGGATTTGTTGCAAATTGAAGTTTTCCTAAACTTCATACCGTATTCTGCTTCGAATGCTACTCTTTGTTCAACACTAATCATCATCTGTCCTAGGGGGTCTAACAATGGAAGAGTCACTTATAGAGAAGGATTTGGCGTTACTTGTAGATTAAATCACTGCAAAAGGTACACCACAATAATATGCAACTGACAATACTGGCCAAACTCTCACGCTGATGTTAAAAACGGAGACTTTGGCCAATATATTCCAGTCAGGAACATATCGGAGCCCAATTATTTCTGTCACTGGAGAGTTATCGTAAGATGCGCGAGTACAAGCGCACGCTGGTAGACGCGCTGCTGGTGGCATTCCCACCTGATAGCGGGGACACAGTGGAAGCACAAGGCGAAGGCAGAGGAAGAGGTTGCCAACGCAGCTGGGACGCCGCCAGCACCTCAGAAGGCCGGGTTAGCATGGCCAAAATGTGGAAAAGCTTTGTCAGCATGCCACAACATCCAGCACCACCAGCTGATATGGAACGGCTTAGCAGGTGGCAGCATTTCACCAACATGGTGGAGCAGTATGTGTGCACACGCCTACACGTACTGAATGACGGGTCTGCCCCCTCCAACTTCTAGGTCTCCAAATTGGGCACATGGCCTGACCTTGCCCTTTAAGCCTTGGAGTTGCTGGCCTGCCCTGCAGCCAGTGTATTATCTGAACGTGTGTTTAGGGGGCGTTATCACAGACAAGCGCAGCCGCCTGTCCACAGCCAATGTGGACAAGCTCACGTACATTAAAATGAACCAGGCATGGATCCCACAGGACTTGTCCGTACCTTTTCCAGAATAGACATGTATACCGGCCTTAACCAGCCATTGTTATACTACAGCGCAATTGCTCATTCTTGTATTTTGGATATTTCACACTCTTTTGCAGTGTACCCTAATAAAAAAAATATATATATTTTACACCAAAAAACAGTGTTGGCTACCTCGTCCTCCTCCACTGCTGCTTCCACCTACACCACTACGTCCACTGCCTCCTCAAACTCCTACTCCATATGGACCTCCACCTCATAAATAATTTTTTCTTATTTATTTGTACGTATTTTATTTTATTTTATGTCATTTCACTAATTTGTCTGTTACATTTTTGGGTGACATTCACCAATTTTTGGGTGTGATATACCACTTCTCTACCTAGTAGACAGGTTAAAAAATTCACTAATTTGTCTGTTACATTTTCGGGTGAAATTCACCAATTTTTGGGTGTGATATACCTCTGCTCTACCTAGTTGACAGCTTAATAAATTTCACAGATTTTTCTTTTACATTTTCGGGTGACATAATTTTTTTTTGGCTGTGATAGACCCCTGCTCTACCTAGTAGACAGGTTAATAAATTTCACAAATTTTTCTGTTATATTCTTGGGTTGACATTTTAAAATTTTTGACATGAATAAACCCCTGCTCTGCATAGGTGACAGGGACCAATTTTTTTTTACATAATCTGTTCCATTGGTGGGTAACATTAACCAATTTCGGGCGATGAAAAACCCCTTCTCTGCACAGGTGACAGGGACTTAAATTTCTAAAATTCGTCTTTAATTGGCCCTTTCCTTTGATCCTTCTGCTTTAATAATTTGTCCCACATTTCTGCTTCATCCCATTGCAGTTATTGACCTCCCTTGGATGAGGTCTCCCTTTCTCAAGCTCCCTCTCTGGCGTGGAACCCTGATTCACCGATAACCGTGATCAACATGGTAGGCTCAGAAAAGAACATCGAAAGTTGATAGAGAAGATATCCAAATGGATGGTGGACGTCACAGGGGCACCTCTGCATAGTTGACAGGAACATAAATTTCAAAAAATCGACTGTTACATTGTCAGGTGACATTTTACAAATTTTGCCGGATAGAAACCCCTGCTCTGCATAGGTGACAGGGAATTAAATTTCAGAAATTCTTCTTTAATTCATGCACGCCACGTCCTTTCATTCAATGCTTAAATTTTAACAAGTTGTCCCACATTTACGCTTCAATAGTTTGTCCCACATTTACACTCTATCATATTTAATTTGAAACAATTAACCTCCCTTGGATGTGGTCTCTTTCTCACGCTGCCTCTCTGGGGTGGAACCCTGATTCGCCGATAACCATGGTCAACATGGTAGCCTCAGAAAAGAACATCGAAAGTTGATAGAGAAGATATCCAAATGGATGGTGGAGGTCACAGGGACGTGCGATCAGGCAGAAGTTATCTAGAGTCAACAAAGCGGCAGCAGGGCCTCTCCTGTCTAACGTTTCTTAATCCAAAATACTGCAGTGACATTCCCTGTAATTTTTAATTAATCCTTCAAATAACAGGGCATCTTAAGAGTCCTGTATTGTTATTTATCGTCACTACCTCCCCGAGTCGGGAGTGGGTAATTGTCGCACGCCCCCTCCTTTCCTTCAATTCTTCTGTTTTAATAGCTTCTCCCACATTTCCGCTCGATCACAATAAAATTTCATCCATTGATTTCCCTTGGATGTGGTCTCTTTTTTTCCCATGCTCCCTCTCCGGGGTGGAACCCTGATTCGCCGCTAACCGTGATCAACATGGTAGGCGCAGAAAAGAACATTGAAAGTTGATAGAGCAGATATCCAATTGGATCGTGATCATCACGGGACGTGCAACATGGTGGGGCAGTATGTTTGCACACGCCTACACGAACTGACTGACAGGGGTTAGCCTCTGCAACTTCTGGGTCTCCAAATTGGGCACATGGCCTGAGCTTGCCCTTTACGCCTTGGAGGTGCTGGCCTGCCCTGCAGCCAGTGTATTGTCTGAACGTGTGTTTAGCACAACTGGAGGGAGTTATCCCAGGTTATATTTCCCAATGTTTGGGGTGTACCCTAATTAAAAAATAATAAAAAAATTTAAAAACAAAAAGCAGTGTAGGCTACCTCCTCCTCATCCACCGCCGCTTCCACCTACACCGCCACATCCATCGCCTCCTCAACCTCCTACTCCATATGGACATCGTCCTCCTAGATCAAGATTATAATTTTTTATTTTTACGTATTTTATGTTATTTAAAGTCATTTCCCTATCCACTTTTGTTTGCATAGCACTTGCCATGCTCTTAACCACATTTTGCTGGCATTTGCAGCCCTCTAGCCCTTTCAATGAAAGTTTTAGAGCCATTTTAGTGCTCAAAAGTTCGGGTCCCCATTGACTTCAATCGGGTTCGGGGTCAAGTTCGGGTCCCGAACTCAAACTTTTTTGTGACATTCGGTCAAACCCATGAAACCCGAACATCCAGGTGTCCGCTCAACTCTAATCACCCATAATGCAGTGCAGCCAGCCATTCCGCAGATAGCCATTCCCTGTGATGTCACACCCCTATAAAACCCTCATCCTGCGTGGTCTCCACCATTGTCCTGTGAGCTGAGCATACTGAGAGATGTGGCAACCGCTCATGCGCTAGGGACAGTGTTGTTGAAAATGATTAAGAAAAGAATTCAATACCAATAAGTTGGAAGCCTTTTTTATTCCAGTGCCCATCGTGCCAACCAATGCCATCCAGTCTGAAGCCCTTAAGGGGGCCAGGTCTTAATGATGAACATCCTCATCTTTTGCTGGCTTTACTTCCTAGAAAAGTTAGCAAGATGCAGAGCGAGGGGGCGCTGGATGTTCCTGATGACATATTCTTATCGATATTAGACGATGTGGTAAAGGAGAAAAAGCAGATGGCAGGAGAAGGGCTCCTGTCTGTAGGGCAGGAAAGTGCTGGGGTTGGAGAAGTGATGTGTCAGCATATTGTGCCCCCACCTAACTAGTCAAACCCCATACCAGCAACAGCCCCTGTTTAAAGGTGCATTAAAGGTTCCACATGGCCATCAACAATGAAGAATGACTACAAAGTTCAGTTCTTCACTGAATCATGGCCGCAACCTGCCCACACCACAGCTGCTCCAAATGGCCGTAGAGGCAGAGTGGCCTGGGTATACCTGATTTATAATAATTTGTGCCACACTAATTTGGAACAAATCAAATTTCTTGGCAAACTTTTGTGAAGCTGCTGAATGGAATTTTTCAAAACTTCATTCATCTCTAATGATGATGCATATAGATTATTAACACCCATTCCAGATGCATAACTTTACATCTATCCACACTTACATTTGCCAAGTAGATACGCAAACACTCAGAGTATCCAAGACAGCTCAACACAAGGGTACTATAACCAGGGAGGGACCATTCTGAGTAAGAACAAAAAACGGAGTGGAAAATTTGCCAAAGGATCGTGGAAAATGCATAGAAGAGATATGCAAACCCTTCTGTACCGAGTGGCAAACCTGGTCATATAATGGGTACCCAGAATCTTCTATATACTGTATGTTTATGCTATTTCTTTATATGTGAAAAGGTATCAAAATGAGAGAACCAACAACTGGAATTTAACATAGCAAAGACATTTTTATGTGTTTGGTTGGGGTTATGCACTCTTATAATTTATGATCACATTTTAAGGTGTCTATTTGAAAATGTCACTCTATTATACACAGAGCAAATGTCTTCTAAATGGCTCCCACCATAAAAGAAACCAGCAACTTGACAGGCAATTTAGAAGGTGAAAGCTGAATATGGCTTTATTTATTACAAGTTTGTCCTGTCCATTCTTCTACAATGAAAAGGTCGCCTGTCTCCTTGTTGCCAGAGCTCAAGACAGATGGGAGCACAGTTCATTGTGACAATATAAAGCCATGCATTCCCCATTGTTTAGATAAGTGTATAACCAGAAATATTTTTTTTAACACTGATGTAATCTAATCTAACCAAAACTTAGATTTTATGCCATATTGGAAAATTAGCAATCTTCATAACATGAATCCTGTGGACTAATGCATATGGTACTGTTGTTTATAATAGAGAAATGCCTCGATTTACACTAGGTCATACGGTTTAGAGATGAGTGAATCGAAGCTGACGAAGTGGAATTCGATCCAAATTTCAGGAAAAATTCAGTTCACAACAAATGCATATTTCCTTGCGCATCGCATTTTTCCTAAAATGGCTGCTGCACGTGTCAGGACATGGAGAAAGAAAATATGGGAAGGTGGCATCACCCAGACTGACATGCATGACGCAGCCAATCAGCAGCCAGCCAGCCCTGTGATGTCATAGCTCTGTAAATACGGCGGCCATCTTAGATTCAGATATTTTCCAGTGTTCAGACGTGAGAAGGCGCTAGGAACAGCAATAGGAAAAACCTTATTGTGAAAAAAAAAAACTGAAAAAATTATTTATAAGTGCAGGGAAAGGATAGGGAGGAATCATTTCACAGCATCTTAGTGCAGGGAGAGATGTCAGAAGGCACTAGGGACACTGCTAGAAAAGCAATTTAGAAGTGCAGGGAAAGATAATTTGGGGATCCAAATAGCCATTATACAGCTCTGTCATTCTAGCAATTTGTTCTTGTTATTAGGGTGCAAGTGCTATGTTGAAAAGCCTTTAGTGGCCTATTTCAGTACAGAAAGAAAAATATATATGCACTTCACTGTTGCAGTTATTTGTGGTGAAAGCATTATTTAGTGGCCTATTTGAGTATAAAAAGAAAAATATATTCTCAGTTTACTTCGGCAGTTATATGTGTTGAAAGGATTTAGTGGCCTATTTTAGTACAGAAAGAAAAATATATACGCACTTCACTGTTGCAGTTATTTTTGGCGAAAACATTTAGTGTCCTATTTCATTACAAAAAGAAAAATATATTCTCAGTTCACTTAGGCGGTTATATTTGTTGAAAGCGTTTAGTGGTCTATTTCAGTACAGAAAGAAAAATATATTCTCTGTTCACTTTGGCTGTTATATGTGTTGAAAGCGTTTAGTGGCCTATTTCAGTACAGAAAGAAAAATATGTTCTCAGTTCACTTCGGCGGTTATATGTGTTGAAAGCGTTTATTGACCTATTTCAGTACGAAAAGAAAAATATATTCTCAGTTCACTTCGGCGGTTATATGTGTTGAAAGCATGGCTGGGAGTCAGCATTGTGGCAGCAGTGGGAGGTCGGGAGCCAAATGTGCCCGGGGTAGACCACCTGCTTCGCAGCAGCCTACCTGCCCGGGAAGTAGTGGTGCAGGGATTCACGGAAGCCGCGGCGGTAGCAGTCAGTCAGTGCGGACTGTTGGGGGGAAAATCACCTACTCTGCGGTGTGGCAGTTTTTTGTTAAGCCGCCAGAGGATGTTAGCATGGCAATATGTAGAATATGTGGGCAGAAGGTGAAGCGTGGCCAGGGTGCCAATGTTGGCACCACAGCCCTGCGTCAACATATGCAGCATCACCATATGTGGTATACTGATGCTGCTACTGCAATCTCCCCACTATGTCACCTTGCCACTCTATGGTATCTTGATGCTGATGCTGCTACTGCCCTCTCCACACTATGTCACCTTGCCACTGTGGTATCTTGATGCTGCTGCTACTGCCATCTCCACACTATGTCACCTTGCCTCTCTGTGGTATCTTGATGCTGCTGCTGCTGCTGCTGCTGCTGCTATCTCCACACTATGCCACCTTTTCCACAAAAGATGGCGGAGACAGCACACCAAATGAAGTTGCTCTTTAGGCTTTATTCGTACAGTAGTACATATGATTGCATTTATGGCTAGTGCAACGTTTCGGGCCCTGATACGGTGCCCTTTATCAAGCTTCAGCCTGGATTGTGGCGATCATGATCGCCACAATCCAGGCTGAAGCTTGATAAAGGGCACCGTATCAGGGCCCGAAACGTTGCACTAGCCATAAATGCAATCATATGTACTACTGTACGAATAAAGCCTAAAGAGCAACTTCATTTGGTGTGCTGTCTCCGCCATCTTTTGTGGAAAATTGTATACAAGACTCCTTGGGTGGAAGGAATTGATTGGAGACGTGCACCCACAAAAGCCTTATACACGAGTGTTGTGGCCACTTTTTGGAATACACACTATGCCACCTTGCCACTCTGTGGTATCCTCCTGATGCTGCTGCTGTTGCCACCTCCAGACTCGGTCATTGTGTCACTCTGTGGCCTCCTCCTGATGCTGCTGCTGCCGCCACCTCCACACTCTGTCATTGGGCCACTGTGTGGTCTACTCATGCTGCCGCCACCTACAGACTCGGTTATTGTGCCACTCGGTGGCCTCCTCATATTGCTGCCAACTCCAGACTCTGTCATTGGGCCACTTTGTGGTCTCCTCATGCTGCCGCCACCTCCAGACTCGGTCATTGTGCTACTCGGTGGCCTCCTCATACTGCTGCCAACTCCAGACTCTAACATTGGGCCACCCTGTGGCCTCCTCCTAATGCTGCTGCCGTCACCTCCACACTCTGTCATTGGGCCATTCTGTGGTCTCCTCATGCTGCAACCACCTCCAGACTCGGTCATTGTGCCACTCGGTGGTCTCCTCATACTGTTGCTAACTCCAGACTTGGTCATTGTACCACTCGGTGGCCTCCTCATACTGCTGCCAACTCCAGACTCTGTCATTGTGCTACTCGGTGGACTCCTCGTACTGCTGACACCTCCACAGATTGTCACGGTGCCACTTTGTGGCCTCCTCATGCTGCTGCCACCTCCACAATCTCTTGTCGTTGTGCTACTCTGGCCTCCTCATGCTGCTGACACCTCCACACTTTGTCTTCGTGACACTCTGTGACCTCCTCATGCTGCTGCCACCTCCACAATCTTTCGTCGTCCTGCCACTCTGTGGCCTCCTCATGCTGCTGACACTTCCAGACTCTGTCATTGGGCCAATCTCTGGTCTCCTCATGCTGCTTCCACCTCACCACTATGTCATAGGTCCACTCTGTGGACTTCTCATGCTGTTCCCACCCTCCCCACTCCATGACTGCTCCACTATTTTGCCTTTCGGCCTGGCTGACATCATCATTTATTTGACCTTTTTTCCTGATCTTTTAGAAGGAAGGAAAAATGAGATGCACAATGGATCCTGTCTGTTTAGCAGCTGTAAGGCCTTTATGGTCCCATCAGAATTATCTTGGTAGCCAAAAGCAGGAGTGGATAGAAAACACAGAAGACATGCAAATATTCCATTCACATGCCATCTCTGTTTTAGATCCACTCCTGTTTTTTTTTTTGGCATTAGCATAGCAATACTGATGGATTATTGAGCAAATGCTGACCGGGTGATGGCGTATGCTCCACAGACAGGATCCGTTTTTCGTGGTTTATTGTTCTGACGGATAAGAGGAAGGGAAAATTAATCAGTGACATCAACACAAACTTACTGCTGACACCCTCTCCACTCTGTCGTGGGGCTCTACTTGTATAAGCGTTTAATAGAACAGGTTCTGTAGACATCTATGTGGAATCCGCTGGCGACAGTATAAAAGGAGTGCGCTTCTTTTTGGCACTAACATCGACCTGTACGGCTGAGTTCATACTTGAGTTATTTGGTCAGTTTTGGCCCCGTGACTGCCCTTATAAGTGAAGTGTGCAGTGATTCTAAGAACGACGCCTGTCATCTGCATGTCATACGGACTCACAGTATTATTTCACTACCAAAGCAGACTCCCTATGCGTGTTACTGCAAGGCACAGTGTTCTGCACCACTATAAAGGCTCTCAGCAGCCAGGAAATAGCCAATGTTTTATGTAATTCGCCGCAAATATATTCGGATCGAGACAAATTTTTCCCGAAAAATTCAGCGATCTCTAATACGGTTTCTAACAATCTGTACATTACTGCATCCACCATTGAAATGAATAGGAATTAGAAGAGAACTTTGTGGTTGTTTCTTCCTTAACCCCTAAGAGCTGCAGCCCAATGTCATATTTTGAATTTTTATTATGTCTTCTAAGAGCTATAACTTTTACATTTTTCATTCAGACTGCTATAAGAGGGTTTTTTTTTTGCGGGAAAAGTCATACTTTATAATGGCACCTTTTCATTCCATAGGATGTATTGGGAAGCTGGAAATAAATTATTAATGTGGTGGAATTGGAATTGTTTTATGGGTTTCGTTTTTACAGCATTCACTGTGTGATAAAAATGACTCATTACCTTTATTCTGTAGGTCAATACAATTACAACAATACCAAATTTATTTACTTTTTGTTACGTTTTAATACTTAAAAAAAATACTTTGTAAAAAAACACTTTGCATCGCAGGTGAGGGACGGATGCGTTCAGGGTGCATTGCAGTAAACCCGCGCGAGTAAGCACGCAATTGCAATCAGTTTTGACTGTGATTGCGTTCCGTTTTCAGTTTTTCCACGCGTGAGAAAAAACGGAATTTGCTACCCAGTCTCGATCCTGGACTTCTTCACTGAAGTTCGGGTATGGGTTTGGTGTTCTGTAGATTTTATTATTTTCCATTATAACATGTTTATAATGGAAAATAATAGCATTCTTTAATACAGAATGCTAAGTATAATGTCAATTGTGGGTTAAAAAATAATAAAAACATAACCTACCTCGTCCACTTGATCGCGCAGCCGGCATCGTCTTCTTTCTTCTTCTTTCAGGACCTGCAAAAGGACCTTTGATGACGTAATCGCGCTCATCACGTGGTGAGTGTAGTGACGTCAGCAAAGGTCCTGCTGAATGAAGATAGACTGATCTTCTATCCTCATTCAGAAGGACCTGCGCTGACGTCACCGCGCTCACCACGTGGTGAGCGTGATTACGTTATCAAAGGTCCTTTTGCAGGTCCTTAAATAGGAAGAAAGAAGACAATGCCGGCTGCTCGATCAAGTGGATGAGGTGAGTTAATTTTTTTTTTTTTTAACCCCTCAAGGCACATTTTAATAATCATTCTGTATTAAGAATGATATTTTTTTCCCTTATAGCAAGTAATAAGGAAAAATAATACAGTGAATAGACTTTAATGGGGTCCGGGGTTGCTCATCCCTATCATCTCCTAGCAACCATGTGTGAAAATTGCACCGCATCCGCACTTGCTTGCGAATGCTTACAATTTTCAAGCAGCCCCATTCAATTCTAAGGGGCCTGCGTTGCGTGAAAAACGCAGAATATAGAACATACTGCGATTTTCACGCAACTCACAAGTGATGCGTGAAAATCACCGCTCATCTACACAGCCTTATTGAAGTGAATGGGTCCGGATTCAGTGCGGGTGCAATGCGTTCACATCACGCATTGCAGCTGCGCCGAATTCTCGCCCGTGTGAAAGGGGCCAAAGTGTTCACTATGCAGGATAAATATTTTAACCTGTTAAAGGGTTTTTGCGTTTTTAAGTTTTCCTTTCTACTTTCTAAAGGCCAACATTTTTTACAATTTTCATTACATAGCCTTATGAGGACCTATTTTTTGAGGGACAAGTTGTATTTTTTAATGGCACTATTTAATTTACCAGATATTGTATTGGAAAATGGTAAAAAAAAATTGGGGTGATATTGAAAAAAACACACAATTCCACCAAGGTTTTTGGATTTTTTTCCTTACTGCATTCGCTATGTGCTAAAAATGGCATGATGACATTATTCTGTGGGTCAGTATGATACCAAATTTGTATTATTTTGATTATTATGTGTGCAACGGGCGTCGTGGCCGGTAGGTCTCCGCTGTCTCAAACAGCAGAGACCCACGGCTAATGACTTCGACCGGCAATAATGCCAGTCGCGGTATTTAAAGCCTTTAGATGCCGTGATCAAATGAGATCACAGCATCTAAAGGGTAAAAAACCAGGAAGCTTGCACTTCCGGGCTTCTTAATGGCATCCTCTGCGGCCAATGAGGATGTTCGTAATTGATTTCAATGCACTGGGTCTCGCTGAAGACCAACATAAGAAATGAGCAGTTTAAATCACCTCCCTTTTCATAGAATGAAAAATAAGTACATAAATAACAAAAAATAGAAACATCATGGGTATCACTATGACTGGACACATCCATACTATTAAAATATAAAAATATTTTTCCAATACGGCGAATGACATAAATGAAAAAAAGGTCAAAATGCTCAATTTGCCATTTGTTCATTGCTTCTCCTACCCAAAAAAAGTAATCAAAAAGTTACACACACTGCAAAATGGTATCAATAAAAACTACAGATTGTCCCACAAATAATGAGCCCACACACAGCTCAGCAGATATAACCATTAAAAGTTATGGGGGTCAGAATTTGGTGATGTAAAAATATTTTTTTTCTTAAAATTAATTTTTACACAATTTAGACATAAAAACCTATACATATATAATATCATTGTAATCATAATGACCCAGAGAATTAAGGGCACAGGTCAGTTTTGCCGCACATGGAATGCCATGGGAACAGAACCAGTAAAACAGTGGAGGAATTGCACTTTTTTTCCAATTCCACCCCATTTGGATTTTTTTTATCTGCTTTCCACTAGTGATGAGCGGCAGGGGCAATATACAAATTTGCAATATTTTGTAGAACACTCATCATATATTCGCAAATTCGAGAATTCAATATTATTTTATTGATTGCGAAAATCGGTAAAAAAAGCGCGCGCAATACAGGCGTGGGTCACTTTTTCTACATTTTCCAAGCTGCTAAAAGTTTCCTGAGACTGGAGAAAATGGTTGGCACGGCAGAACATTAAAAATGGCTTTATATGCAGATAGAGTGCTCCAATATACTCGCAATTGCGCTAATCCGCAATTAATTATGCGCATATTTTGGAGCAATACGTGAAACTTCGCATTTTAGCAGGTGTGACTACATATTGCTGATTATGTTATGGCTCAAGGAAGATACTTACTTTTATCCCACATAGGGGGTTTGAACACGCCATCATTAGCTTGATTATACCCTACAATTTCACTCCCGAGATTATAAGGTATGGTGGCAGATGACACTCTAAGTATACTAGTCAGCAAAAGTCTCTCTCTCTTGATTCTCTTGCTAACAGCAATAAGCTGACACTTGTGGCTATAGGTGCCCACTTGTGAAATGCAGGCTTGTGATTGTGCCTGTTGTGAACTGTGGTGATGGGTGTCTTAGCACGTTAACCCTCACTTGCAGCGGACTGAAAACACTGTAACTTGCAGAACTTCTATGCTAAAAATATTTGTAGTCTCATTACTGAAACTGCTAAGTTTGAATAGTTGACTTCGATCCAAATTTAAGGAAGAATGCACTGCCAAGCCGAATTTCCTCACGCTTCGTGGTAACAAATTAATTTTCACTAAAATGGCGGTAAAAAAAAACATACTTACCTCATCCATTTGTGAGTAAAGAGCCTGCCACAGCCTTCTTCATTGAAGATTCCACATGAAATCTCGCCAGCATGTGTCTTCAAGCAAGTTTGCAGTAAAATTGATTAACTTATTAACCCCTGAAAGCTCTCATTTGTAATCTCAGATGCCGCGATCAGCGATGAACGCTGCATCTGAGGGGTTCAATGACGGGGACGGCGCAATTGCCGTTCCCCATCATTGTGCCCGCCACATACAAAGAAATACGCTTTGTGACGAAGTAATTTGTCACAAAGCAAATTTCTTTGTAAAATTTGGAAAAGCAGCCAAATACATTTTTTTTGCTCTCTAGTACTCACATAACAACTTTTGCTATGATATCTGCGAAAGTCGTGTTTGCTACATACAATAGTGCCCCCGCTGCTTCTCTGTAGCTTTGAGTTTCCATGTTTGCAAATGATGAGGGGATTCCATTTCCTCATCAACAGTAGTGTTGAGCGCGAATATTCGAAAAGCAAATTTTTAGCGCGAATATCGGCACCTCGAGAATTTGCAAATATTTAGAATATAGTGCTATATATTCGTAATGACGAATATTCTTATTTATTTTATTTTTTTAACACAGTACACATCAGGTGATCATCCCTCCCTTCTTCTAGATTGTGAGCCAATGAGAAGGCTTTGTCACAGCTTAGCAACATCCCTAGCAACCAATACAAAAGTTGCCTACCCCACGCCGGTATTTTGCACGCATTACACTAATAATACATTGCCGATTTTCACAATCAAGAATATAATCTCGAATTCGCGAATATATGACAGATATTCTACAAAATATTCGTGAAATATTGCGAATTCAAATATTGCCCCTGCCGCTCATCACTTGTTAGCAGCTTTAATCTATTTCGGTTTTTATGTGTAGGTAATCGTTGCATCTCTTCCCATGACGATGGTATTGGCTACCTGTTCGGTCTTTTTTAACCCATAACCCCATTGATAAATAACACAAACAACGACGGTTTATTAAATAAATAAATGACATAAATAACATAAATACCATAACAACCAAAAAACATATAATAACGGATGACGAGGGAGGTCCTAGAAGCCCCAATAACCACATAAACACAAGTAAAAACAGGCGACTCCATCTTGTCCCCAGCCGTTGAGCCCAGCTTGGAGGCAGCAACTGATGGACGCCTAATTCGTTAATTCCAGATCCTCCATGAGAGTCCAGCCCCTCCCGCGGGGCCCTCCCATCCTCAAGTACCACAATATTTACCAACTTCTCTCCTCGGATTTAAAGGGAAAAAACTGGGTTTTCACCAGGTTCACAAGATGTAACAAAATCCTCCTCAGATCTACAAGTGCCTGCAGGGTGCAAATGGAAACTCCATATGGTGAAGTACTGCCACTGTGTTTTACAACCGCAAGGAGGTAATATACTCACAAGATTCCATTCACAGTGTGCATAATTATCACCACTTGTGTCCCCACATCTCCATAGGATTCAGAAAACACCTTCTTTGGTATTCCTCGATCTTCTCATAGATTCCTGTTTCCTCATAAACCAGAAAAACACGAAGGATAGTGAAGCACTTAAGGTGTGCGATTATAAAAATTAATTTATTATACTCAAAAAATTAAAAATATAACAAACATTCAGATCAGCCTGCACAGACGCCCGACCCGGGTTTCGCTACAACGCTTCTTCAAGGAATACCAAAGAAGTTGTTTTCTGAAGCCTATGGAGATGTGGGTACACAAGTGGTGATGAATACGCACACTGTGAATGGAATCTTGTGAGTATATTATCTCCTTGCGGTTGTAAAACACAGTGGCAGTACTTCATGCACCATATGGAGTTTCTATTTGCACCCTGCAGGCACTTGTAAATCTGAGGAGGATTTTGTTACATCTTGTGAAGCTGGTGAAAACCCAGTTTTTTCCCTTTAAATCCGAGGAGAGAAGTTTGTAAAAGAGAGGAAAAGAAAAGTAATATTCTTTTGGCAGCGCAGTCTCTTTTTTGATTGTACTTTGGATAAGTGACAAAAACCCACGTCACTATTTGCGGCTTGCAGCGCCGAGGATTCACCGTAGGATAACCAGAGACATTTTCCTTTGTATTTTGGACAATATTTACCAACTTCGAGGACCTCCCCTGCCTCACGACTGCCGCGACAAAGCCTAACTTAACCCTCCTCCTAACCTCCCATTATACCTTCTCAGCATAAACTGCCCACCACTTAACTTATTTATATATATATATATATATATATTTTTTTTTTTATGTGTATATCTCACTTGCCATAAAAACAAACTCACAAGGGTGGGAGGGTGGGCGTTCGCCTGCCTTCACTTCCAAGATGGCCCCCGTCCCTTTGTCTCTCTCTCCTATTAGGCCATTAGCTACGCCTACTCTCCGGTTACCATAACAAAAAACTCCTCCCTCCCCACTGCCTCAACTCCTTAACCCTTCCTACGCTATCCCTCACACCCAAACCATCCTCATGATGTCCTTCCCCTATCACTGCTCTCCTAGTCCGGCCTTACTTGACGATGGTATTGGCTACCTGTTCGGTCTTTTTTAACCCATAACCCCGTTGATAAATAACACAAACAACCACGGTTCGGATATAATCAGCCACAGCAGCCGTTTTATTAAATAAATAAATTGCATAAATAACATAAATACCATAACAACCAAAATAAGTATATTAACCAATGACGAGGGAGGTCCTAGAAGCCCCAATAACCACATAAACACACGTGAAAACAGGCGACTCCATCTTGCCCCCAGCCGTTGAACCCAGCTCGGAGGCAGCAACTGATGGACACCTAATTTGTTAATTCCAGATCCTCCATGAGAGTCCAGCTCCTCCCGCGGGGCCCTCCCATCCTCAAGTACCACAATATTTACCAACTTCGAGGACCTCCCCCGCCTCCAATAACGCGCAGCCTTACCTACTTAAGCCTGCGCATCCCTCCACATCCGTAAGGCTGTTTCTATCCCGCCCTGGATCCCCAGAGACCACAAATCAATTCCGACAGCGTTAAGCTGTACCCCATCTGCTCTCCAAAAACTACCAACACCTTTCTCCAACTCCTCATGCCGAATCGCAACCGCCCCGTTCTTAGCCATAAATCGGCCCACCGCCCTATTTACCTTTATCCGAGCCTTGTTGAGTCCTTCAACCGACCTCGCCCCCCTCCAAACCTTGCGAGGGACAATGTCCGACCATACTGTTATCAGACCTGGGAATAACGCCCAAACCCGAAGCAGGTCAAACTTCACATCCCTTATCAACTCCCTAAATGGTCACACACCCAGGTCATTGCCTCCAACATGAAGCACCAAAATATCCAGAGGGCGATCCAATCGCAAAAACCAATGCACCTCCCGCAGGACACCCCCCTACAACATCCTTCTAACCCCCAACCACTGACCCTAGCCACCTCGCTACCAAAACCAAGCTGACACCCATTCGGCCGCGTATTCGCCCTAACCACCCCCCCAAAAAAACATAGGAGTGACTCAAGATCCACACCAAGGCCGCTTTCGAACCTGGAAACAACAAAAGAAAAGAATTAAACACTAACACAAACAAATAAACGCATAATATCTATAATAGACCAAGTCTAACGTTAGGTCTGAAATGAACCGATTCCCAGCGACCAATTTTTTTATTACATCCTCACTGACCCCCAGTCTGGCAGCCTCCGTCGCCTCTCCAATCTTAAACGGGTGCCCAGAATACCCGGCTCCCTCAACCCCCAAAGCTTTTAAACATTTTTTAAACAGTGTCAGAATTTGAAAACAGGACAAAAATGCCGCAAAAACGGAGCAGAATCCCTCCCTAAGCCGTTAAATACCCCCCCACGCACCGAACTGGGCACATAAAACAACCAGAGACAGAAAATAACGTAAACTGGTGCCCCTTGCCCTCCTGATCCATTTTTGACTTCTGGATCCGAACAACAACCCTGTCCCAATATACATCCACATCTTCACCCCTCAAACCCCCCCCCCCCGCTCTGCTGACACTTCCACTCACCAATTCCCCTAATCGAAACGCCCCAAAAACAGCTACAAACAGCGCCCAACTTTTCTCCCATCCCCAAAAGCAGCTTAAAAGAAACAGGCCTCCTCTGATTTTCCACCTTACCTACCCTACGCCAACCCTTTAAAACCTGACAGACCAAAAAGGCTTTTGTCTGGTCAACTAAACCCCGCAACTTGAAACCAAATGCTAAACCTGAAATGAAACGGTTTACCTGAGGAACAGACCAACCCTCTTCCTTCAAATGCCCCAGTAACAGCACCAATGTCATCTCCCCATCTTCAACACCTGCCTCCAACCTATCGGTCCATCTCACCCAAGTCTCCCACGCCTTACCATATGCCCTCCAGGTACCGGGACTCAGGGAGTCCTTCAACAAGCCCATTACTGATCCTTTAGGATTTCCCAAAGACAATTCAGAAACTCCAGGCCCTCTTCCTCCGCTACTGGAACTAGAAGTTGGAACCGCTCCCACTGTGAACGAGAAAGAGCATCCGCCACAGAGTTAGGCACCCCAGCAACATGCTCCGCAACCACCCAAGCATTAATCGAAAAACACCGCAAAACAAAAAATTGCAAGAGCCTAACCACTGGAGGGGAAGATGCCGATAAGTTGTTAATGGCCTGCACCACCCCCAGATTATCACAATGGAAACGCACCTTACTATTTGTGAATCTCTCCTCCCACAACACCACCGCCATGACAATGGGAAAAAGTTCTAAAAGAGCCAGGTTCTTAATCCAATCCCGCGCAACCCACGTCTCCGGCCATGTACCCTGGAAATAAGCCCCAAAACCAACTCCCCCCGACGAGTCAGTATATAATTCAAAATCAACATTGTCACAAACGTTACCCATAAGCAACGTCCGACCATTGTACTGCTGTAAAAACTACTCCCATACCCATAAATCCCCTTTTAAATCTATACGCAGCCGTATAAAGTGATACAGCGCAGAAACACCCGCCGTAGCCGCGGCCAAGCGTCTATTGAAAATTCGATCCATCGGTATAATCTGACATGCGAAATTAAGTTTACCCAACAAGGACTGCAAATCCCGCAACCTAATCTTTTTCTGCTTTATCGCCTTAGAAACCTCCTGCCGCAGATTCAATGGTTTGTCCTCTGGAAGTCTACACTCCATCTTTTCTGTGTCTATGATAATACCCAGAAAACACAACTCCATCACCGGTCCGACCATCTTCTCATTCGCCAGAGGCATACCAAACTGCGCAAAAACCGACTGCAACGTATGAAGTAACAAAGAACAAACCCTAGAATCCGCCTAAACACAAAAAATCATCCAGATAGTGAATGACCGATGAAAAACTCGAAACATCAACCACCACCCATTCCAGAAATGAACTAAACGTCTCAAATTATGCGCAAGAAAGCGAATACCCCATAGGTAGACACCTGTCCACATAATAACCCCCATCCCAAAAACAACCCAACAAATGCATGCTTTCCTCGTGAACCGGTAGCAAGCGGAAAACAGCTTCAATGTCAACCTTGGCCAACAACGTCCCCCTGCCCCACCGCCTTACCCACTTCACAGCCGCATCAAATGATGTATAGACCACCGAACACAACTCGGGATCTATACAGTCATTGACCGACGCCCCTTTGGGATAAGACAAATGGTGAATGAGCCGAAACTTGTTCGGCTCCTTCTTAGGCACCACCCCCAATGGCGACACTTTTAAATTGACCAACGGAGGCGCCCTGAACGGTCCCGCCATCCGCCCCCAACGCCACCTCCTTCTTCAATTTTTCACCGACCACTTCAGGGTGATTTAGCGCGGACCTCAAATTCTTATGGATCCGAGGACCCGCGTAACGGAAGGAATCCGGAAACCGCACTTAAAACCGCTAGTTAACAAATTGGCCGCCGCCTGATTCGGGTACCTATCTAGAAACTCCTGCATCCTTTCCACCTGCACCAGCATCCGACCCTTTTCCAGCCGCGTCCCCGCCTTTATGTCTTCCCCCCCTAAAACAACGTTTGGCTTCATGGGGGGCTCCGCACAAAGTGCATTTGTGTTTAAACTTGCACTTATCCCCAAATCTGCAGTTTCCCTAATTGAAAAGGAAACATAATCCCTTCACTGATGCTGCCGCCAGCGTTCCCGGTGTAGACCCCCCCCAAGCTTCCCACGAAACGGCTGCCCCGTCCTAGTCGGCACCGTCACTTTTAACCAAAGCCCGATATCTTTGTGATCCCACCTAATATCCGGCCTCACCACCTTACGTTGTCAGAACTGTTCATCATAGCGGAGCCACCCAACCCCACCGTAAACCCGATACGCCTTACCTATAGCATCCTGGTAACAGAATAACGCGGAACAGCATTCCAGAGACCTTTCACCAATGACGCTCGCCAGTATAGCGAAAGCCTGCAGCCAATTGATAAACGTGCGTGGAATTAACCGATAACGCCGCTTTTCATCCTCATCTTTTTTACCTTCATCCCTCTTACTTCTATCCAAATTAAAACATTCCAAGTGGAGCAGTGAAAATATTTCCACATATTCCCCTTTCCAAATTTTTTCTTTTACCTCCGTCTTCAAATGGGCCCCTAAGGGGCCTTCATAGCACACATACACTTCGCCCCGTGCCCTATCGTCTAGCCTGGGACCCTCCTTTTCCCCCCCCCCCGCCCTGCGTTTCCACCGATACCGACGGAACTGCACCTACCAGAAACCCCGTCCCCTGACCCAGCCCCCATGCTGGCAACGGCGACCCCCCAGTCGGCCCAAGAATCGCTAACCAACCCGCCAGTCCCCCCAACAACTGACCTAAACCCCTGCCTAAATCACAACCCAGCCACCCCCCAGGGAGTAACACGGAGCTAAATAGGGGCCCTATGATGTCTCACCAGGCACTGCGGGTCCTGTGACGCCCGCTGCCACAGGTCCGGACACCGGGTGATCAGAAACTCCAACTGCGCAGCTCCTGGAAGTCGACGGAGGCTCATCCTGGAAAGCCTGGGAAACCATCTGGACGACGCTGGATGGCCTGACGCGTGGTAACATGGCTCCTGCCACGTGGTAGATGGATCCCTCTTCCTCTTCATCCATTTCTCTGGGCCTGCGCAGGTCTTCCATCTCCCCCTGCCCAGCCCGCACACCCTGGACTTGCTGTCCTCGCTTAGTGGGCCGCCCGTCGGCAGGAGAACCGGGCTAACCCACAGATCCCGGTCCTGAATCCACCGCACTTGCTGCAGAGAGCGGGGGAGGGGGCATCTCGCACTGCTCTGGGTCTCGCCGCATGACCGGATTCCTCCCATGACGGGAGCGCCTCACAGCAGGCAGCGCTGGCACTCTCTACTGTGGAGGGTCCCTTGAGGGGTACCTAACAGGGTGCCAGACCCTGGGGGTGCATTCAGGGCTCTGGCGCGCCGGTGGGTGACCCCGCCGCGGCCGGGCAGCCCGATCCATAGGGATAGCCGCTGTAGCCGGTTCAACCAAGCAACCACCAACCTGTTCATGAAGCCAGCCAGGACCCCGCACCTCTGCCTCCCGTCTGATTTTCTCCAGCAACTCCTCCACGGACATATTCATCGCCGCCATCAACCTCTGTGACAGGCGCCCTGCGCCCTGAGTTCGCCTCCGTTCGCCTGCCTTCACTTCCAAGATGGCCCCCGTCCCCTCATCTCTCTCTCTCCTATTCGGCCATTAGCCACGCCCCCTCCACCATTACCATAACAAAAAACTCCTCCCTCCCACTGCTTTGACTCTATAACCCTTCCTACGCTATCCCTCACACCCAAACAATCCTCATGATGGCCTTCCCCTATCACTGCTCTCCTAGTCCGGCCTTACTTGACAGTGGCTCTGATTCTTGAAATGTCTTGACCATATAAGACAACCGTTGAGCTGGGATGCCTTTGTTTGATCCAGTTGATCTACTGACTTGAGGTTGATCTGGTACTTGATCTGCTACTTCTGTTGTTTCTTCAATTGAAGACTCTAACCAGATTTCTATATGTTCTTTCTGGTTTCTTTTGGATTGTGACTGAAGTTGTTCTTGTTTAGGATGAACTATTGGTGTGACATCATGAAATCTGAATGACACATGACTCTCATCAATCACTACATCTTTACCTATTGTTATCTTGAAGGATTCTGTTACCCTTTTGAGATTCACTGTAGCCTACCAGGATACCTTCCTTGGCATGGGATTCCCATTTGGTACATTTTTCTTTGGGTACATATACAAATGCCTTACATCCAAATAGTCCTACAGTATGTGGTGTACTTTGGGCTTCTTGTTGTTGCATTGTTCATATGGAGTTTTCTCAGTAACTTTACTTGGTAGTTTATTTTGAATATACCGTAGCATGCTGTCATGATTGCTTCAGTTCAATATGTTGTTTGTAGATCTGCGTCAAACAGCATATTTCTTCCGCTTTCATAGAGATCTATTTTTTCTTTCTGTAATACCGTTTTGTGTGGTACGGTATATTGTATGGTACAGTAGTCTGGAATAAGATTCCATTTCTCTTTAAAATGGTTTGTGTTTTCTCACTTGTGTATTCAGTTCCGTTGTCTGCACGAAGAATCTTTGGCTTTTTTTACTTACTTCAGAAAGCTATTCTTCAAATTTCTCTGGAACTTCATTTTTGCTGTGAAGCAAAGTAAACAACTGAATAATCATCAACAGAAGTAAGAAAATATCTTTTCTTGCTAGGGGTGAGTGTACTCATTGGACCACAACCATCTATCTGTGTGTATTAAGTCAAGTGGCTTCTCTGATCTTGTGGCACTATTCTTAGGAAATGTTTCTCTGGCCATTTTCCCTTTAAGGCAGCTTGTACATGTCATCATCTTATTGCATTGATCTATTTTAACACCTTAAAAGGAACCTGTCACCGGGATTTTGTGTATAGAGCTGAGGACATGGGTTGCTAGATGGCCGCTAGCACATCCGCAATACCCAGTCCCCATAGCTCTGTGTGCTTTTATTGTGTATAAAAACCGATTTCATACATATATGCAAATTAACCTGAAATGAGTCAGAGCTTGAAAATATGACTCTTTCTCTGGTCGCACAAGTAAGATATGACTCTTTTATGTTAATTTGCATATGTATCAAATCTTTTTTTTACACAATAAAAGCACACAGAGCTATGGGGACTGGGTATTGCGGATATGCTAGTGGCCATCTAGCAACCCATGACCTCAGCTCTACACTGCGTGCAGAATTATTAGGCAAATGAGTATTTTGACCACATCATCCTCTTTATGCATGTTGTCTTACTCCAAGCTGTATAGGCTCGAAAGCCTACTACCAATTAAGCATATTAGGTGATGTGCATCTCTGTAATGAGAAGGGGTGTGGTCTAATGACATCAACACCCTATATTAGGTGTGCATAATTATTAGGCAACTTCCTTTCCTTTGGCAAAATGGGTCAAAAGAAGGACTTGACAGGCTCAGAAAAGTCAAAAATAGTGAGATATCTTGCAGAGGGATGCAACACTCTTAAAATTGCAAAGCTTCTGAAGCGTGATCATCGAACAATCAAGCGTTTCATTCAAAATAGTCAACAGGGTCGCAAGAAGCGTGTGGAAAAACCAAGGCGCAAAATAACTGCCCATGAACTGAGAAAAGTCAAGCGTGCAGCTGCCAAGATGCCACTTGCCACCAGTTTGGCCATATTTCAGAGCTGCAACATCACTGGAGTGCCCAAAAGCACAAGGTGTGCAATACTCAGAGACATGGCCAAGGTAAGAAAGGCTGAAAGACGACCACCACTGAACAAGACACACAAGCTGAAACGTCAAGACTGGGCCAAGAAATATCTCAAGACTGATTTTTCTAAGGTTTTATGGACTGATGAAATGAGAGTGAGTCTTGATGGGCCAGATGGATGGGCCCGTGGCTGGATTGGTAAAGGGCAGAGAGCTCCAGTCCGACTCAGACGCCAGCAAGGTGGAGGTGGAGTACTGGTTTGGGCTGGTATCATCAAAGATGAGCTTGTGGGGCCTTTTCGGGTTGAGGATGGAGTCAAGCTCAACTCCCAGTCCTACTGCCAGTTTCTGGAAGACACCTTCTTCAAGCAGTGGTACAGGAAGAAGTCTGCATCCTTCAAGAAAAACATGATTTTCATGCAGGACAATGCTCCATCACACGCGTCCAAGTACTCCACAGCGTGGCTGGCAAGAAAGGGTATAAAAGAAGAAAATCTAATGACATGGCCTCCTTGTTCACCTGATCTGAACCCCATTGAGAACCTGTGGTCCATCATCAAATGTGAGATTTACAAGGAGGGAAAACAGTACACCTCTCTGAACAGTGTCTGGGAGGCTGTGGTTGCTGCTGCACGCAATGTTGATGGTGAACAGATCAAAACACTGACAGAATCCATGGATGGCAGGCTTTTGAGTGTCCTTGCAAAGAAAGGTGGCTATATTGGTCACTGATTTGTTTTTGTTTTGTTTTTGAATGTCAGAAATGTATATTTGTGAATGTTGAGATGTTATATTGGTTTCACTGGTAAAAATAAATAATTGAAATGGGTATATATTTGTTTTTTGTTAAGTTGCCTAATAATTATGCACAGTAATAGTCACCTGCACACACAGATATCCCCCTAAAATAGCTAAAACTAAAAACAAACTATAAACTACTTCCAAAAATATTCAGCTTTGATATTAATGAGTTTTTTGGGTTCATTGAGAACATGGTTGTTGTTGTTCAATAATAAAATTAATCCTCAAAAATACAACTTGCCTAATAATTCTGCACTCCCTGTACATGTTATAGTGACTTCTCCACCTATGAAGAGAGTCTCAATGACAACTCAATAGACGACAAGATAAAAAAGCCCACATCTAAGGCCCACATAAAAAGGTCAACTAAACCACAACCATTGTCACCAAGTGTAGTGATACAGACCACCAGAACTAATGGCTCAATACAAACCAGTAACCGGTATGAAATATTGGAAACACTCAGTGAGGACTCAAATTATAATGCACCTACACACATGGAGGACGAAATAGAAAGTACAGACATTGATGCTCCTACACATCCCTCAGGTACAACGATTCCTGGAATATCAACCAATATCCATAACAACATCAAAGATACCAGTTACAGCACGGTAACTAAAATCAATTTACGATCAAAGGAGAAACTTAAAAAAACGGACAAAATAATAAAAAGAAAGATATTAAAAAAGGATTTTTTTTCAGGCAAGACCCTCCCGAAAAAAACAAAAAAAAAGAGGATAAAGAGGGAAAGGACTAACTAAGAAAATTTTAACCAAACTAAAAAAAGATCAGGGCATATATAATCTCAGTAGCTATACTTTAAAAGACAATGAGTTGGACCTTCTAGAGAAGGGATTGAAATTTGCCCCTACCTCCAAATTTTGCCCTTTTTAAGGCATTCATAGGGGTAAAAAAGTTTTTAAGAAATCTCGCTTTAAAAAAATACTACATGAAGATAAAAGACACCCCATGTCTTAATAACCTTTAAAAAAAAAAAATATAACAAATAATAAAATACATAACCCACCAACAGACATTGCCCGAACCAATGCTAATGGCCTCAATACAGCAATAGAGCCCCCAATACATACAGAACTAAAACCCAAGTCCCATTTTAACCCTTTAATGACATTTGTGATAAGACCTGCGGACAAAGGGGAGGGGATAGTTATTCTGGATAAGGACTCCTATCATAAGGAATCAATCCGACTCCTCAGTGACAAAAAAACATACAAAAAGTTGGACCTTGATCCAACGAATATATATATAAACATCAACTGAATCTACTAATAAAAAAGGGAAAATTGAAGGGCATATTAACCTCTGATGAAGCACTATACATAAATAACCAATGTCCGAAAATTCCAATCTTCTATTATTTGCCCAAAATCCATAAACACCAAACCAACCCTCCTGGTCGCCCTGTTATCTCGGGAATCGACAGTCTGACAGCCAATTTATCTACATATGTCGACATCCTATTACAAAGTCATGTACAGAAACTCCCAGCTTAGTCACCATCAAGCTGATATAAATTTTATGCTGGACGGTCTGAGGAGCAGCTATACACTGGTGTATGAGACGTAACACTTGCTCCTCAAGTGATATACAGCCAGTACAGGATATATAGGGGTCGTTTCTGTTAGGGCCTATTTGATTTTACTTATTGTCGCCATTTTATTGCCATTTTTTATATGTGTATGTTTTAATAAATTGTACCCATTCAGCGGATTTAGTGCCCCCATCTGAGTCTGAGTGTGCCCCTTTACATTTACCATCCATCCAATTCAGCCTGTACTTTGTCATGTTCAAGTTAATGGGACAAAGATAAAATACTCTGCACAGCTGCTACTATGTGTAATGCCCCAGAGTGGCATTACGACATCTTTTATACCCCCCACTATCTTGGTTGGTGCATCATGCGTAATTTCTGATATTTATTGCCATTTCCTGCAATGTGAATTTCCTTGCAAATGTTATGTTAACATGTAATGTGCCTGGTTCACAAGCAGGTGGCAGCAACATTGGCAATGTTCGTTTCTCGGGAGAGTAACTGTAACGGTCGCGTACACACACACACAGGGGGGAGGGAAGTGACCACTGCGCTCCACCCTTACCCCTGGCCCTGCCTACTTGCTTCGCGAGTCCTAAAGACAGGGGACAACTGGACGGCAATCCCTAGCTTGGACTAAGTGCAGGGATGACAGACAGACAAACAACAGAACGTGAACGGACCGAGTCAATACCAGGAAAACTACAAAGTACAAATGGAGCAAGCAGAGAATTGTCAGGAGAAGCCAGGGTCATAAATACCAGGAGAGTCGTGTAGTACCAAAGGAGTCAGCAGAGGATCGTCAGGAGGAGGCCGGGGTCAGAACACCAGGAGAGCAGCAAAGTACACAAGGAGCAGGCAGAGGATCGTCAGGAATTCAGCAGGAGGTAAGTACGCCAGGAAAGACAAAACCACAGGTGGAACCTAAATTAACAGGCAATCTGTGGCCAGCAGGCTGCCTGTATTTATAGTGGGGAGTGAGGGTCATGTGACGTGGCCAGCGTCACATGACCGACAGACCAACCAGTCGAGCACCGAGTGATCAGCTCGGCGCTCAAGGCAGACTTAGGAGCAGGGAGTCACCCAGCTAGTAAAGCCGCCCTGGGAACGAGGTCAAACACAGATCCTCACTCCCGAAGCTAAGCAGCAGGTCTGCGGCTAATGGGGGACCGAGTGCACCTTTGGAACCCCGTTACAGTAACCTTCTAGTTCCATCCCAGCCTTCTCTAGATTGGGAGGAGTTAGTTAGTGTGGGTCAGTCTAGCTTACCCTTCCTAGGGGAAGGTTGTGTTTTGGCCCTGCCTGTAAGTTATAAATGATTGCTTGTTCCCTCCTGGGCTCGCATTGCCTACAAGCCAAGCTAAGAGAGCTTGAAGCCAGGAAGAAGTTCCTAGGACTAAAGATAAATTAAGAGACAGGCTACAGCGTCATGAACAGGATTCGGAACAGTAACATAGCTGAGTGCCATTAGGAACAGGATACGGACAACGCTAATTTGTGTGCCTACCACTTTATTAGCCTATTGGATTTACAAATACACTGTTGAAAATTACTTTGATGTGTTTACTGTGGAGTGACCGGCGCAAAACGATGCGTACCGGCGCCCAAAGAGTTATTTGCCATTTTTACATGTAATGGCGCAGTTTCTTCATCACCAAGCAGAACGGGAAAGCTCAGGAACGCCCCCAGTTAGAGCCGGAAACTCTAATCCAGCCCACTGGGAGCGGTGTTACTGCAGGACGAGGGAGAGAGGAAGGCCCTCCCAAGAAGCCCCTCCTTAATTTCCTGCCTGTTCCTGCCCCAGAGGAGACAACATGGCGGCACCCTCACCAGAGCGCGGAGAATAAGCTCCCTGAAGCAAGAGACCACCCATCGTCTCCAGTGCTTGCTAGAGAGATGGAGAACTCTATGCTGGCACCTAAGCCACAGCGCAAACGATACCGGAGGAAGGAGCCACAGGCCATCCCCGTGCCGGCCGGTATGGTGGAGGCGGCCAGGGTTTCCCCTCCGCTGCTCAGGAGGAACGGGATACAGGGTGTCTTCCGCCATATGGACTCCCGGCCTGTAGTACACCCACGCCTGATAAGAGTGGTGCACCCGATACACCTCTCGGACACCATACAACTTGTCCCCCCAGCTGAAGACCCCGTGTCAGAAGATGTTGCTGAAGGACAGAATGTGCCACAGGGTATGGAGCATCCAGTCACGGATCGCGATACCCAGATGGGAGCTGGAAGCTTCCCTATGGATCCCTTGAGGATGGAGGAGAACAACGACCTCGTCTGGGAGGCCTGAAAGGAACACGTTTCGCGCCAGAGCGGTTATTGGCCTCAGACCCAGCCTCCAATACCTGAGGAGATCCTTGCGGAACCCGGTTATGGCCCCAATAGAGCCCGGAACTGTCCGTAGGAGCTGGACCTTTTTCAAGTCTTCATTTAAAGAACATTAACTCTGGGAGCCACAGCGTGGACTGTTCCTGATGGGTGAGGGCCTTTGGCATATTCTATGTGTTTTAACATGTTTCTGTTTACAGGTTGCCCCTCGTTTTTAGCCCTCACCCGGATGTTCATGATTTGTTAGGACTTCCCCCAACTACCAAAATCCCAGTTGCACTGGATACTGCCGATTTCCTTTCTTTTTCCCCCCTTTTCAGGTTATTTGGTAGCCTTTGCCAATGGTTTGCATGACCTGTGCTGTTACATTATTCTTACCTTGTGGATTACAAATAACTTTCGTACCCATATGGATTACAAATGACTTTATGCCTTATGTGGATTACAAATGACTTTACTACCTCATTTGGATTACAAAAAGTGACATTGCTATTCCCATGGATTACAAAAAAAGTTTGTTGCACTTAAAGTTACAGTTTGGTGCACTTTTCCTTCAAACATTGAAGAAGGGACTCTAAAGAGACTCTAATGTGATTTGATGTTTGCACTATTCTATTACATTAATAATGTGCCTTTATTAAATATTTGCACTAACGTTTTACATTTTCAGCAACGTTCAAGAATATTGCCCCTTATGTTTTTCTCTTGCAGGTACAACAATGAGATATTTTATATGCACTTATTGTATGGATTATGTTTGCACTTATTTCTAGATCACCAGATAGTCCGCACTTTATTATTTAGTCATTATGGACTGCCTCTGAGGACAGCTGGTATGTTCTAAGCAGCTCTAACATCGCCTTGGTCATCAGGGCCGGCGCTTCCATAGAGGCAAGGGGGGCAATTGCCCCCGGGCCCCCGAGTCCTTAGGGGCCCCCTCGCGCCGGCCCGCAACTAACTTTAGGCAGGCAGGACAGTCAGTAGGAGATGAGCGCTTCCATTGTGGAAGCGCTCATCTCCAGTCATCTGTATCGCAGTCCTCAGGACAGCGATACAGATGGCTGTGCGGAAGGGGAGGGAGAGGTGTGTCCCTTTCCCTTCCTCTGATAGGCTGCAGGCACTAGACCGGCAGCCTATCAGAGGCCGGCGCAGGTGGTGCGATGACGTCATCGCGCCGCCTGAGCCCTGAGCCGTACACAGCGCGGGACACAGGCCGGAAAAGGCCTGCATCGCATCGCTGCCAAGGAGGTAAGTATAAGTGTTTTTTTTTCTTTTTTTTTCTTTTTTTTCTTTCTGTACAATACTGGTACCGGGGGGGGGGGGGGGAGCTATGGCTAGTGGCACATTGGGGGGGGGCTATGGCTAGTGGCACATTGGGGGGGGGCTATGGCTAGTGGCACATTGGGGGGGGCTATGGCTAGTGGCACATGATGGGGGGGCCGCCTATGACTACTGGCAAATGATAGGGGGGGGGCTATGGCTAGTGGCACATGATGGGGGGGGGCGCCTATGACTACTGGCAAATGATAGAGGGGGGAGTATGGCTAGTGGCACATGATGGGGGGGCCGCCTATGACTAATGGCAAATGATAGAGGGGGGGTATGGCTAGTGGCACATGATGGGGGGGCCGCCTATGACTACTGGCAAATGATAGGGGGTGGCCTATGGCTACTGGCAAATGATAGGGGGGCCCTATGGCTAGTGGCACATGATAGGGGGGCCCTATGGCTACTGGCAAATGATAGGGGGGGCTATGGCTAGTGGCACATGATGGGGGGGCCCTATGGCTACTGGCACATGATAGGGGGGCCGCCTATGGCTACTGGCACATGTTGATGGGGGGCTCAGGCTACTGGCACATGATAGGGGGGCCCTATGGCTACTGGCACATGATAGGGGGGCCCTATGGCTACTGGCACATGATAGGGGGGGCGCCTATGGCTACCGGCACATGTTGATGGGGGCTCAGGCTACTGGCACATGATTGGGGGACATCTATGGGGGCACTTCTTACTGGCACATTATTGGTGACACTATAGGGGCATCTACTGAGGCCACAAAGAACGGTTATTTTATATGGGGGGGTCTGTATAGGGGCATTTTATACTGGGACACTTTGTGGTGGGTACTATGGGGAAGGGGGGAGAGGACTACTATGGGGTCATCTATGGGGGCACTGAGAAGGGGTATTTTATGCTTACAAATTATGAGGGACACTGAGGGCATCTACTGGTGCACTATATATCGGGCATTTTATACTGGTACATTATGGGGGGCACTAGGGGGGAGAGGAGCACTATGGGGGCATTTACTGGGGTCACTATATAGGGGTATTTTACACTGGCACATTATGGGAGCACTTTGGGGACATTAGCTCAACTGGGGGCATTACAAGGGGGTATTTTTTGCACATTATAAGGAGAATTATTTCTACTGGGGGGGCATCATGGTGGGCTTTATTACTCCCCCATGGTATGACCCCCTAGTAGCAGAACCAGCCTCCCCCTGCTCTGCTATTCCTCTGCCCCTTCTCCAAATCCTTATTATGAAATCTTTCTCATTAGGATAAAACACATCAGCTCCGCCGAGCCCCCGGCCAAAGTGTGGAAGTGGCGTCCGAGATCCCCAAGGGTCAGGTAACTGTAAGTGTTCATGTGAAATATGTTTGTTATACACATATAGCCTCCACTGTGCCCCAAAATATACAGTTTCTTCTGTAAAAGTCATCAAGTGTCATGGGGGGGGCCCTTATTGTTTTTCGCCCCAGGGCCCCATTTCACCTAGAACCGGCCCTGTTGGTCATTATGGATCGCCTCTGAGTACAATTATAAAACTAACGGTTCTTGCCCTAAAAGGAACCGAGTAGATATGTGCCAAGCAGATCTAACACCGTTAAGGGTGACCCGCTGCTATTGTGTGTTTGGGGTAGTAGGAGAAAAGGCTCTTCCTCCTAATTTGCACCCTGTGTTTAGCCAAGGTTGAGTATGTCCTAAGGCCTTGCATGTCGGCTTAGGAAAAATGTGTAGCTACCTGTTTTGTTCATCAAGGTGACGTAGCGTAAAGCATAATTAGACCTTGTTGTTAGAAAGGAATACAGGATAAAGCCATCCTTCTGTTTGCAGGCGTTTTCATTGCATAGTGGTGGGACTACAGAGTAAAGACACCCCCAAGCTTAAGCTTAAGTAAAGTTAGTAGTGAGCACTTTGTGCAAAATGTTTGGTTCTCTGGTAATACCTGAGAGGGAAACTGTTAATGGACACCCTACTCTTACAGGCAGAGAGACCTTTTGGTAGCCGTCTTTAATGTCAGTCTTTATATGTATTTTCATGCATCACTTTTTCTATGTTTTGGTACCCTCAGAGCATATATATACAGTCAGGTCCATAAATATTGGGTCATCAACATAATGGTAAAATTTTTGGCTCTATACACCACCACAATGGATTTGAAATGAAACGAACAAGATGTGCTTTAACTGCAGACTGTCAGCTTTAATTTGAGGGTATTTACATCCAAATTAGGTGAACAGTGGAGGAATTACAACAGTTTTCATATGTGCCTCCCACTGGTTAAGGAACCAAAAGTAATGGGACATAATAATAATCATAAATCAAACTTTCACTTTTTAATACTTGGTTGCAAATCCTTTGCAGTCAATTACAGCCTAAAGTCTGGAATGCATAGACATCACCAGACGCTGGGTTTCATCCCTGGTGATGCTCTGCCAGGCCTCTACTGCAACTGTCTTCAGTTCCTGCTTATTCTTGGGGCATTTTCCCTTCAGTTTTGTCTTCAGCAAGTGAAATGCATGCTCAATCGGATTCAGGTCAGGTGATTGACTAGGCCATTGCATAACATTCCACTTCTTTCCCTTAAAAAACTCTTTGGTTGCTCTTGCAGTATGCTTTGCGTCATTGTCCATCTGCACTGTGAAGCGCCGTCCAATGAGTTCTGAAGCATTTGGCTGAATATGAGCAGATAACATTGCCCGAAACACTTCAGAATTCATCCTGCTGCTTTTGTCAGCAGTCACATCATCAATAAGTACAAGAGAACCAGTTCCATTGGCAGCCATACATACCCACGCCATGACACTACCACCACCATGCTTCACTGATGAGGTGGTATGCTTAGGATCATGAGCAGTTCCTTTCCTTCTTCATACTCTTCTCTTCCCATCACTCTGGTACAAGTTGATCTTGGTCTCATCTGTCCATAGGATGTTGTTCCAGAACTGTGAAGCTTTCTTAGATGCCGTTTGGCAAACTCTAATCTGGCCTTCCTGTTTTGGAGGCTCACCAATGGTTTACATCTTGTGGTGAACCCTTTGTATTTACTCTGGTGAAGTCTTCTCTCGATTGTTGACTTTGACACACATACACCTACCTCCTGGAGAGTGTTCTTGATCTGGCCAACTGTTGTGAAGGGTGTTTTTGTCACCAGGGAAAGAATTCTTCGGTTATCCACCACAGTTGTTTTCCGTGGTCTTCCGAGTCTTTTGGTGTTGCTGAGCTCACCGGTGCATTCCTTCTTTTTAAGAATGTTCCAAACAGTTGTTTTGGCCACGCCTAATGTTTTTGCTATCTCTCTGATGGGTTTGTTTTGTTTTTTAGGCCTAATGATGGCTTGCTTCACTGATAGTGACAGCTCTTTGGATCTCATCTTGAGAGTTGACAGCAACAGATTCCAAATGCAAATAGCACACTTGAAATGAACTTTGGACCTTTTATCTGCTCATTGTAATTGGGATAATGAGGGAATAACACACACCTGGCCATGGAACAGCTGAGAAGCCAATTGTCCCATTAATTTTGGTCCCTTAACAAGTGGGAGGCACATATGCAAACTGTTGTAATTCCTACACTGTTCACCTGATTTGGATGTAAATACCCTCAAATTAAAGCTGACAGTCTGCAGTTAAAGCATATCTTGTTTGTTTCATTTCAAATCCATTGTGGTGGTGTATAGAGCCAAAAATGTTAGAAATGTGTAGATTTCCCAATATTTATGGACCTGACTGTATTCCTGGTATTCATATTTTCAAATACCCTAAGCACAAGCCAGCTTGCCTCTTACGTGTCGGGGAATGTAACGCCCCAGAGTGGCATTACCACTAGAGTTGATCAATCATGCTCGGCATGTGCTCGAGTCTCCTCCCTGCACATTTGTACGCAGCCAATAAACGTGCGGGTAAGTATTGCCACTCACTGTATTATTACTGGCATTACAATGATTTGCTGGCCGGAATGCGTCATCGGGTGCTATAAAGACCCGATGACACGTGGTTCGGCTCAGTGTTAGTCAGTGCTGTTGAAGGGACAGATATTGTAGTGAATTGATTCAATTTAATAAAAAAAATTGTTAGGCAGTATAGTTGAGCGGACACCTGGATGTTCTGGTTCGACGGGTTCGGCCGAACTTCGGAAAAAAGTTCGAGTTCGGGACACAAACTTGACCCGAACTTGACCCCGAACCCCATTGAAGTCAATGGGGACCCGAACTTTTGAGCACTAAAATCGCTGTAAAAATGTAATGGAAAGGGCTAGAGGGCTGCAAATGTCGTCAAAATGTGGTTAAAAGCATGGCAAGTGCTCTGCAAACAAATGTGGATAGGGAAATGACTTAAAATAACATAAAATACGTAAAAAAAATATATATAATCTTGATCTAGGAGGACCAGGTCCATATGGAGTAGGAGGTTGAGGAGGCGGTGTAGGTGGAAGTGGCGGTGGAGGAGGAGGAAGTAGCATACACTGCTTTTTTGGTTTAAAATTTATTTTTATTTTTTTAAATTAGGGTACACCTCAAAACATTGGGAAATATAACCTGTGATAACCCCCTCCAGTCGTGCTAAACACACGTTCAGACAATACACCGGCTGCAGGGCAGGCAAGCACCTCCAAGGCAAAAAGGGCAAGCTCAGGCCATGTGCCCAATTTGGAGACCCAGAAGTTGCAGGGGCTGACCCCTGTCAGTTAGTTCGTGTAGGCGTGTGCATACTTACTGCCCCACCATGTCGCACGTCCCCGTGATGTTTACGATCCAATTTGATATCTGCTCTATCAACTTTCGATGTTCTTTTATGCGCCTACCATGGTGATCACGGGAGGCGGGGAATCAGGGTTCCAGGCCGAGAGGGAGCGTGAGAAAAAGAGACCAAATTTAAGGGAGATAAATGTATAAAAAAAAATTGGGATCGAGCAAAAATGTGGGAAAAGCTATTGAGGCGCAAATGTGGGACAAATTACAGAAGCCCAAATGTGGGCCAAAAGAGTCAAGCGGAATTGTGGGAAAAGCTATTGAGGTGCAAATGTTGGCCAAAAGAGTATAGCGGAAATGTGGGACAAAGTATTAAAACTTAAATGTGGTACAACTTGTTTAAGTTTAAGCATTGAATCAAAGGAGGTGGCGCGCATCAATTAAAGAAGCATTTCAGAAATTTTATTCCCTGTCACCTATGCAGAGCAGGAGTTTATTCACGTCTAAAATTGTATAATGTCAACCCAAGAATGTAACAGAAAAATTACAGAAATTAATTAACCTGTCTATAAATTATTGAAATTTATTAAGCTGTCAACTAGGTAGAGGAGGGGTATATTACACCCAAAAATTTGTGAATTTGACCATAAAATGTAACTGACAAATGTTAGGCCCCTTTCACACGAGCGAGTATTCCGCGCGGATGCGATGCGGGAGGTGAACGCATTGCACCCGCACTGAATACCGACCCATTCATTTCTATGGGGCTGTTCACATGAGCGGTGATTTTCACGCATCACTTGTGCGTTGCGTGAAAATCGCAGCATGCTCCTCTTTGTGCGTTTTTCACGTAACGCAGGCCCCATAGAAATGAATGGGGTTGTGTGAAAATCGCAAGCAAGTGCAGATGCGGTGCGATTTTCACGCACGGTTGCTAGGAGACGATCGGGATAAAGACCCGATCATTATTATTTTCCCTTATAACATGGTTATAAGGGAAAACAATAGCATTCTGAATACAGAATGCATAGTAAAACATCGCTGGAGGGGTTAAAAAATAATAATAATATTTTTTACTCACCTTAATCCACTTGTTTGCGTAGCCCGGCATCTCCTTCTGGCTTCATCTGATCTCTGTGCAGCAACAGGACCTTTGGTGATGTCATTCCGGTCATCACATGATCCATCACCATGGTAAAAGATCATGTGAGGGATTATGTGATGACCGGAATGACGTCACCAAAGGTCCTGTTGCTGCACAGAGATCAGATGAAGCCAGAAGGAGATGCCGGGCCGCGAACAAGTGGACTAAGGTGAGTTAAATTTTTATTATTTTTTTTTAACCCCTCCAGCGATGTTTTACTATGCATTCTGTATTCAGAATGCTATTGTTTTCCCTTATAACCATGTTATAAGGGAAAATAATACTATTTACAGAACACCGATCCCAAGCCCGAACTTCTGTGAAGAAGTTCGGGTTTGGGTACCAAACACGCGCGATTTTTCTCACACGAGTGCAAAACGCATTACAATGTTTTGCACTCGTGGGGAAAAATCGCGGGTGTTCCCGCAACGCACCCGCACATTTTCCCGCAAAGCCCGTGTGAAAGGGGCCTTATTTTTTTTTTTAAACGGCCTACTAGGTATAGCAGTAGTACATCACACCCAAACATTGTTGAATTTCATCATAAAATATAACAGACACATTTTTTTATTGTTTAACCTGTCTACTAGGTATAGCAGTGGTACTTCACACCCAAAAATTGTTGAATTTCAACAAAAAAATGTAACTGACAAATTATTTTTTTTGTTAACCGGCCTACTAGGTATAGCAGTGGTACTATACACTCAAAAATTGGTTAATTTCTTCAGAAAATGTTAATGACAATTTATTTTATTTTTTTACCGGCCTACTAGGTATAGCGCCCAAAAATTGGTTAATTTCACCAGAAAATGTAACAGATAATTTTTTACATTTATTTTACTGGTCTAATAGGTATAGCAGTGGTACTATACACCCAAAAATTGGTGAATTTCACCAGAAAATGTTAATGACAATTTTTATTTCTTTTTTAACTGGCCTACTAGGTATAGCAGTGGTACTATACACCTAAAAATTGGTTAATTACACCAGAAAATTTAACAGATAATTTTTATAATTTATTTTACCGGTCTAATAGGTATAGCAGTGGTACTATACACCCAAAAATAGGTGAATTTCACCCGAAAATGTTAATGACAATTTTTTTTTTCTAACCAGCCTACCAGGTATAGCAGTGGTACTACACCCAAAAATTGGTGAATTTCACCCGAAAATGTAAATGACAAATAAGTGAAATGATATAAAATAACACATGTACAAAAAAAAATATATAATAGATTTATGAGGTGGAGTTCCATATGGAGTAGGAGTTTGAGGAGGCGGTGGACGTAGCGGAGTAGGTGGAAGCAGCAATGGAGGAGGACGAGATAGCCAACACAGGTTTTTGGTTTTAATTACATTTTTTTAAATTAAGGAACACTCCAAAAGAGTGTGAAATATCCAAAATACAAACATGAGCAATTGTGCTGCAGTATAACAATGGCTGGTTAGTGCCGGTATACATGTCTATTCTGGACAAGGTACGGACAAGTCCTGAAGGATCCATGCCTGGTTCATTTTAATGAACATGAGCTTGTCCACATTGGCTGTGGACAGGCGGCTGCGCTTGTTTGTGATGACGCCCCCTGCCGTGCTGAATACACGTTCAGATAATACACTGGCTGCAGGGCAGGCCAGCACCTCCAAGGCGTAAAGGGCAAACTCAGGCCATGTGCCCAATTTGGAGACCCCACCATGTTGGTGAAATGCTGCCTCCTGCTAAGACGTTCCATATCAGCTGGTGGTGCTGGTTGTTGTGGCGTGCTGGTTGTTGTGGCGTGCTGACAAAGCTTTTCCACATTTCGGCCATGCTTAACCCTGCCTTCTTAGGTGCTGGCGGCGCCCCAGCTGCGTTGGCGACCTCTTCCTCGTCCTCTGCCTTCGCCTTGTGCTTCCACTGTGCCCCCGCTGTCAGGTGTGAATGCCACCAGCAGCGCGTCTACCAGCGTGCGCTTGTACTCGCGCATCTTATGATCACGCTCCAGTGACGGAATTAAGGACGGTACGTTGTCCTTGTAACGGGGATCCAGCAGCGTGTCCACCCAGTAATCAGCACAAGTTAGAATGTGGGCAACTCAGCGGTCGTTGCCGAGACACTGCAGCATGTAATCGCTCATGTGTGCCAGACTGCCCAGAGGCAAGGAAAAGCTGTCCTCTGTGGGAGGTGTATCGTCTGTGTCCTCTGTATCGCCCCATCCACGCACCAGTGATGGCCATGAGCTGGTCTCGGTGCTACCCTGCTGTGAACATGGTTCCTCCTCCTCCATCTCCTCCTTCTCATCCTCCACCTCGTCATCCTCCAGAACTGTGCCCTGGCTGGACAATAGTGTACCTGGCATTTGTGGGTGCAGGAACCCACCCTCAGAGCCACTTGTAAATGACTGGCCGGAAAACCCTACGAAATGATCCCTCTTCCTCCTCCTCCTGTGCCACATCCTCTTCCATCATCGCCAGCAGCGTTTTTTCAAGGAGGCATAGAAGTGGGATAGTTATGCTGAGAACGGCATTATCGGCACTGGCCATGTTGGTGGAGTACTCGAAACAGTGCAACAAGGAACACAGGTCTCGCATGGAGGCCCAGTCATTGGTGGTGAAGTGGTGCTGTTCCGCAGAGCGACTCACCCGTGCGTGCTGCAGCTGAAACTCCACTATCAATAAAGACAATAGAAAAAGACGGAGTGGCACTGCATGTGAGTAAGATATGCCCCTTTTCCTGTAGCAGCAGCTCGTCAATTGGGAAATAAGCAGGTGAGTCTGCACGATCTTAAGCGCTATCGGTGGTGCTCTGTCCCACGTGTAACAAGACAGTTACGCTTCAATAATTTCAAGTACAAATAGAGACAAGACTGACGGCACTCACCATTTTGCGCCATAACAATCTTCTCTTTATTTTCGGTGGGTAGCGGATAACATATACAAGAGTGTACTAGCTGAATAGGCGACGGCCGTTTCGCACCTTCTGGCCCTTAATTAAGTGATCCCTTCACCTGCTCTTTTAAGAGATTCAGCCTGTGACGCGGTATTATCTGCGCCCAACAGGTACTGCACCGGCCCGGCGCCTGCCCCTGTGCGTCAGAGTAAGCCGCGTCACAACTGAAAGGCAACACAATAAAACACAACTTTAAAATAGTACCATTATTTTTCAATTTTACATGCAACATGTTAGCAAGAGAAATCGGGTCCCTATAGGAATATCCCCATGTCGATTTTATCGTTTAACCCCAGGGGTCCCATTGCGTCTGCACGTAGGATCCATTTACTCTCTCTTCTGAGGAGTTCCTTGTGTCTATCGCCCCCCTGTGGTAGACTCTGTATTACTTCTATACCGGCAAAGCTAAGGGTGAGATGGTTACCTGCATGCTCCTCCCTCACATGATCTATCAGTTGCATGCAACCTTTTCCCGTGGACAGTAAGTTTATGTGTTCCCTGATCCTCTCCTGGAGACACCTGATCGTTTTGCCTATATAAAACCTACCACATGCACACTTAATAAGGTACACCACGTATTTGCTTTTGCAGGTGATGAGGGTATTCACTTTATACTGTATCCCTCCAAACCTTAAAGTGCTCCATTGGGGATTAAACCTACAGCACAAACAATGTCCGCACCTGCGGTTTCCTTTTGGTCCCCAATTCTCTAACCATGTGGTAGGTTTCTTCTCTAGGAACCTGCTGCAGACTAACTTGTCCCTCAAAGTATGACATCTCCTGAACGCTATGATCGGTGCCATGTTATTTAACTCCCTTAATGATTCATCTCTTTCAAGTATGGACCAGTTGTCCTTTATGACCCTCTTAATAAGAGGTACTATTTTAAAGTTGTATTTTATTGTGTTGTCTTTCAGTTGTGACGCGGCTTACTCTGACGCACAGGGGCAGGCGCCGGGCCGGTGCAGTACCTGTTGGGCGCAGGTAATACCGCGTCACAGGCTGAATCTCTTAAAAGAGCAGGTGAAGGGATCACTTGATTAAGGGCCAGAAGAAGCACTAAGGTGCGAAACGGCCGTCGCCTATTCAGCTGGTACACTCTTGTATATGTTGTCCGCTATCCACCGAAAATAAAGAGAAGATTGTTATAGCGCAAAATGGTGAGTGCCGTCCGTCTTGTCTCTATTTGTACTTGAAACTCCACTATCGTCTGGTGCTCCTCACACAGTCTGGCCAGCATGTGCAAGGTGGAGTTCCACCTTGTGGGCACGTCGCATATGAGGCGGTGAGCATGAAGGCCAAAGTTACGCCAAAGTTAGTGACAGGCGAGCAGCAGCAAGGTGAGAACGCCGAAAGCGCGCACAGATGGCCCGCACTTTATGCAGCAGCTCTGGCATATTGGCGTAAGTTTTAAGGAATCTCTGCACCACCAAATTCACCACATGCGCCAGGCAAGGGATGTGCGTCAAACCGGCTAGTCCCAGAGCTGCTACGAGATTTCGCCCATTATCGCACACCACCAGGCCGGGCATGGGGCTGACTGGCACAAACCACTCATCGGTCTGTTGTTCAAGGCCCGTCCACAGCTCCTGCGCGGTGTGGGGTTTGTCCCCCAAACAGATAAGTTTTAAAACTGCCTGCTGTCGTTTACCCCTGGCTGTGCTGAAGTTGGTGGTGAAGGTGTTACGCTGACCGGATGAGGAGCTGGTAGAGGATGAGGAAGCAGAGTAGGAGGGGGAAGCAACAGGAGGCAAACTGAAGCGCCCTGCAATCCTCGTTGGTGGAAGGACATGCGCCAAACTGCTATCCGCCTCAGGTCCAGCCGCCACTGCATTTACCCAGTGTGCTGTTATGGAGATATAATGGCCCTGACCGTGCTTACTGGTCCATGTATCCATAGTCAGTTGCACCTTGCCACAGATGGCGTTGCGCAGTGCACACCTGATTTTGTCCCCTACTTGGTTGTGCAGGGAAGGGATGGCTCGCCTTGAAAAGTAGTAGCGGCTGTGCACGACGTACTGTGGGACAGCCACCGCCATAAGGCCTTTAAAACTATCCGTCTCCACCAGACGGAATGACAGCATTTCAAAGGCCAGTAATTTAGAAATGCTGGCATTCAGGGCTAGGGATCGCGGGTGGGTAGGGGGGTACTTCCTCTTCCTCTCCAGCGTTTGGGAGATGGAGAGCTGAACGGTTCCATGGGACATTGTGGAGATGCTTGGTGACCCAGGTGTTGGTGTTGCTGGCAGATCCTCTGTTTGCAGGGTGGCAGGTGGCACTGTCACTCCAGAGGTGGATGAAGAGGCCGAGACTGCAGCAGAAGAGGAAGCAGGAGGAGCCAGAGACCTTTCTTGGTTTTTGAGGTGTCTACTCCACTGCAGCTTGTGCTTTGCACTTAAATGCCTGGTCATGCAGGCTGTGCTCAGGTTGAGAACGTTTATGCCTCGCTTCAGGCTCTGATTGCACAGCGTGCAAACCACTCGTGTCTTGTCGTCAGCACATTGTCTGAAGAACTGCCACACTAGGGAACTCCTTGGAGCTGGCTTTGGTGTGCCCGGTCCCTTGCTGCGGTGGGCAGTAGGAGGTGTACTGTCTAGAGGACAGCCTCTCCGCTTTTGCACCCTGCTACCTCTTCTGCTGTGCTGGGGGCTCTGTGCGACATCCGCCTCTTCCTCCGAACTACATAGGTCACTCGCATGACCTTGATTCCATGTGGGGTTGAGGACCTCATCGTCCTCCACATCATCTTCCACCCAGTCTTCACCCCTGCCTTCCTTATCGGTCTGCACACTTTCGAAAGCCCCAGCAGTTGGCACCTATGTTTCGTCATCATCCGAGACGTGCTGCAATGGTCCTCCCATGTACTCATCTTGAAAGATAAGTGGTTGGGCATCGGTGCACTCAATCTCTTCCACTTCTGGGGCAGGGCTAGGTGGATGGCCCTGGGAAACAACTGGTAACAGAGTCATCAAAAAGCAGAAGAGACTGCTGCATGACTTGGGGCTCAGACTGCTTGGCTGATTTGCAAGGGGGTGAGGTGAAAGACTGATGGACATCGAATGCAGGTGCCAACTGTGGTCTTTCAGCAGGAGACTGGGTGGGAGACAATCTGAAGGAACTGGATCCACTGTCAGCAACCCAACCTACTATCGCCTGTACTTGTTCAGGCCTCACCATTCGTAGAGCAGCATTAGGCCGGACCAAATACCGCTGCAGGTTTTGTCGCATACTCGCACCTGAGGAAGGGGTTTCACTTGTGCGTGTAGCTGGCACAGATTGACCACGTCCTCTCCCTGCAACAGGAGCTCCACCAGCAGCAACACGACCTGTGCCACGTCCCTTATTTGACGCTCTCCTCATATTTTTCAAATTTAGGATCTTGCCCTAAATGGGTGTTTAGTTAATAGTAGAATAGAACTTCAAATTGAATATAGGGAAGCCGCGCACCTCTACTTAGCTGCTATATGCTATGGTAGGGGGGTACTGTTTTGAGGTCAAACCTAATAGGCTGATTTACCTTATTTTCTTTGCAGATCCTCCCCGCGACTGTTAGTAAGTCCACTGAGGGTTCGGTTCAGATTTTGTAGTTTTTCTTATTTGTCTTATTCAAGGGGCTTCAAAGGTCTCCACTGAAGGCAGACAAAGTTCTTTTTGAAAGTCTTTTTCAAAGCTCGCCCCGGCTGGTGGCGCAGCCTTTACTTTTGAATCTCGCTCGTGCTCACAAAGTGGAGCAGGTGACGTCACCAAAGCTATGGTTCCTATCAGACACCAAAAAGGGGAGTTCATCCAACGCCTTTCTAGCACCACGGTGCTCTTCGTCAGGGATTCTTCTGGGTGCCATCTTTGTCTGTCTTTTATCAGCTGCGATCCTTGTATATTTAACCCTTAACCTGCTGTGATGTATTTAGTCAAATCCAAATAACTCGATTTCTTTATTTAGCCCCCTTGGTTCCATTGAGTCCATATTAAGATCCACTGTGTCTCTTTCTTTGACATATATTTAATGTGATCTCCTCCACGTATGTCCGCCTTCACTATTTCGACCCCATAAAAGGAGGAGCCTTCAAACCTACCTCTATGCCGTTCTTTATAGTGCCTGGATAGAGAATGGTCATCTGTTTTCTTTTTTATATTATATAGGTGCTCACTTATTCTCTTTTTCAATAACCTTTTAGTGCGGCCTATATAGATCTTCTGGCATGGACATTCTATGGCGTAGATAACCCCTTTTCTGCAAAGAAAATAAGGTAAATCAGCCTATTAGGTTTGACCTCAAAACAGTACCCCCCTACCATAGCATATAGCAGCTAAGTAGAGGTGCGCGGCGTCCCTATATTTAATTTGAAGTTGTTTTCTGTGTGTGACTACAGCAGAGGTACGGAGCTGTCTTGGACACTGCTGCATTACTGTAACAAAGTAGCGCAGATGGATTGTGGCGTTGCCACTTAATAAATAATAGTAGAATAGAACGACAGTATGTAAAGGGTGTTTCTCACACGGCCTGAACCAGACTAGGCCTCAATTAAAGATTTATTTGCCCAAAACCGCTGTATTTCAAATGCCTGAATCAAACCCCTGTATGTAGAGGGTGTATCTCACAGGGCCTGAACCAGTGTAGGCCTAAATTAAAAATTTCTTTGCCCAAAATTGCTGTATTTCAAATGGCTGTATTTCAAATGCCTGAATCAAACCACTGTATGTAGAGGGTGTATCTCACAGGGCCTGAACCAGCGTAGGCCTAAATTAAATATTTCTTTGCACAAAATGGCTGTATTTCAAATGGCTGTATTTCAAATGCCTGAATCAAACCCCTGTATGTAGAGGGTGTATTTCACTCGGCCTGAACCAGTGTAGGTCTGAATTCAATATATTGGTGCACCAAATGGCAGTATTTAAAATCTCTGAATGTAACCCAAATGTATTAAGGGTGTATCTCACAATGACATCTGCATCAAAGGCTGCCAACTAAAGATTTGCATGTGCTGCCAAGATGTTCATAATGAGGATGAGACACAGTTGTCAATAAGTGAGGTTCTTGTTAGGTCAACAAGTCAGGAGGATGATCAGAGTGAGGAAGTGGAAGAAGAGGTGGTGGACGATGAAGTCACTGACCCAACCTGGGAAGGTGGCAAGCCGAGCGAGGACAGCAGTACAGAGGGGAAGGGATCCGCAGCACCACAACAGGCTGAAAGACGCAGTGGGGTGGCAAAAGGGAGAAGGCGGGCCACAACAAACAGGCCCGCAACTGTTCCCAGAAGCACCCCCTTGCGGCAATCTCCCTTGCAAAAGGGTAGGTGTTCCGCAGTCTGGCGCTTTTTAGAGGAAACTAAGGAAGATTAAAAAAAATTGTCATTTGAAACCTGTGCCTTACGAAAATGAGCAGGGGCGTGTATACTAGCAACCTCACCACCACCAGCATGATCCGCCACATGGCATCAAAGCACCCTAATAGGTGGGCCGAACGCCTGGGTCCACAACCAGTGTCTGCGGGTCACACCACTGCCTCCTCTTCCCCTGTGTTACGTGCTGGACAATCCCCTGTCAAAGACGCAGGCCGGATGCCTCCTGCCATGCACCAGGACCTTCGCAAGCACAATCAGCTAGCACATCCACTTCTGTGTCCCAGCACAGTGTACAGATGTCTATACCCCAGGCTTTGGAACAAAAGAGCAAATTCCCAGCCACCCACCCACAGGCCATAGCACTAAATGCGCACCTTTCCAAATTGCTGGCCTTGGAAATGTTGCCATTTAGGCTTGCGAACACAGAGGCTTTCCACAGCCTGATGGCGGTGGCCGTCCCTCGTTACTCAGTCCCCAGCCGCCACTATTTTTCCGGATGTGCCGTTCCGTGCCTTACACCAGCATGTGTCCCGTATCATCACCTGTGCCATGACCAACGCAGTTATTGGGAAGGTCCACTTAACGGCTGACACATGGACAAGTGCTTGTGGCCAGGGACGCTACATTTCCCTGACGGCACACTGGGTGAACGTTGTGGAGGCCGGGAGCAAGTCGTACCCTAGGATGGCACAGGTTCTACCGACGCCAAGGATTGCAGGCCCTACTTCCATCAGGATTTCCGCCACCACCTACATTAGTGGCTGCAACCCCCACTTCTCCTCCTCCACCTCCACTTCCACCTCTGAATTGTCATCTTGCAGCTCCAGTCAGCCATCAGTCAGTGACTGGAAGCAGTGTAGCACGGCAGTGGGGAAGCGGCAACAGACCGTGCTAAAAATGATCTGCTTAGGTGACAAAAAGCACACCGCCGCGGAGCTTTGGCAGGGGATAAGGGACCAGACTGAGCTGGCTCTCGCCACTCAACTTACGACCAGGCATGGATGTGTCTGATAATGGCCGTAACTTGGTGGCGGCTTTGGAGCTCGGCTGGCTCACACACATACCATGCCTAGCCCACATGTTAAACTTAGTGGTTCCGAGGTTTCTCAAAACCTTCCCCAATTTGCCTGAGCTACTGGTGAAGGTGCGCAGCATGTGTGCCCATTTCTGAAAGAAATTTACAGCTGCCGTCAGTCTGGCAACGCTGCAGCAGTGCTTGCAATTGCCAGCTCACCGACTGTTGTGCTACGTGAGCACGCACTGGAACTCCACGTTCCACATGTTGGCCAGGCTTTGTGAGCAGCAGAGGGCAGTAGTGGAATTCCAGCTGCAACATGATCGTTGCCGTTCCAGTCAGCTTCCGCTCTCACAAGCGACGATTGGGCATGGATGTCTGACCTCTTTGAGGTTTTATGCAACTTTGAGGAATCAACACAGATGGTGAGCGGCGATGCCGCTATTATCAGAGTAGCCATCCCACTTCTGTGTCTACTAAAAAGCTCGCTGCTCACAATGAAGGTGGATGCTTTGCATGTGAAAGAGGTAGAAATGGGGGAAGACAGTACACAGGGTGATAGCTAGACCACCCTCAGTTCGTCTTCTCAGCCCAAATGGGATGATGATGAGGAGGAGGAGGAGCAGGAGACGGTTGCCTCCGCTACAAAGGGTAATACCCATAGCAGGTTTATTCCATTTGTTCAGCATGGATGGGCCGAAGAGGATGAGGAGATTGAGAGTCATCCTCCTGATGAGGACAAGGAAGTCTTGTCTGTTGGGACTCTGGCACACATGGCTGACTTTATGTTAGGCTGCCTTTTCCGTGACCCTCGCGTTGTGCGCTTTTTGGCCAACACGATTACTGGTTGTTCACCCTTCTCGACCCCCACTACAAACTTCTCATCTCTCATTCCTGTGGTGGAGAGGACTAGAAACATGGTGCAATACCAGAAGGTCCTTGTGGAAAAATTGTTCCAAAAATTTCCAGCTGACAACGCTGGCGGCAGAGTACGTAGTTCCTTGGGCAACCGAGGAGGGAAGACGAGGGGAACACACAGCAGTTCCAACAGAGGCAGGGCAACACTCTCCAATGCCTGGGACAGTTTTATGACACCTGCCAGCACCCTTACCCTGATGCGAGGCCTACTGTCACAAGGAGGGAAACATTTTGGAAGATGGTGAAGGAGTATTTAGCAGACTGTCTGTGTCCTCAATGATTCCTCTGTGCCTTACAACTATTGGGTGTCCAAGCTGGACACGTGGCACAAACTGGCGCTCTGCGCCTTGGAGGTGCTGGCCTGCCCTACCGCCAGCGTTTTGTTAGAGCGGGTATTTAGTGCTGCTGGGGGCATAATAACTGATAAGCGCTGTAGCTGGCCAGCTAAGAACTGTCCCAGGTTGCTGATATAGCTGTTCCTATGTTTATAACTTAAAGACAAAAGCAGAGTTTTTTTTACTGTGACTTCATGTTTGGATGTCATATAACTGTTATATATATATATATATATTGTGTTCACAGAAGCAGAAAAGATAATATGCCTTTAAGATTCATTATATGAATGTGAGGTAAGCTCAATGACACAGCAGAAACAACAGAAAGCATAGCGTTAAACTGTTATTGCTGGGCAGGAGTCTAGACCAATAACAGCCAGCCTCACACAGCGGGAGTTTTTACCAATCACAGCCAGCCTCACACACAGCCTATGTGGGAAATCCCCCTAGCAGGAGCTGCTTGAATCATTATTCACCAGAGGAGGGGAGCTGAACAGACACACAGTTCCAGTCAGAGTCCAGTTTTATGGAAGCAGAGAGACAGTTATATAATGTTCCTACTGTTAATATAGTGATTAGAACTGTATACTGAACCAATAATATGTGTGTTTACTTACAGTTCCACCAATTGCAAACTACAAAGTTCACAATCCAAATTCAAATTCCATATTGCAATCCAAATTGCATACAACCATACCAGATCATACTCAACCAATCTGCCAATAGTTACTGCTAACTGCATACTGCAAATTGCGACCAAATTTAGCAAGTAGAACTATCAGTGGGGTACCTCAGGGGTCAGTAATGGGCCCTATTCTCTTCAATATATTTATTAATGATCTTGTAGAAGGCTTGCATAGTAAAGTATCAATTTTCACAGATGACACTAAACTGTATAAAGTAATTAACACTGAAGAGGACAGTATACTACTACAGAGGGATCTGAATAGATTGGAGGCTTGGGCAGATAAGTGGCAGATGAGGTTTAACACTGACAAATGTAAAGTTATGCACATGGGAAGAAATAATGCAAGTCACCCGTATATACTAAATGGTAAAACACTCGGTAACACTGACATGGAAAAGGATCTAGGAATTTTAATAAACAGCAAACTAAGCTGCAAAAACCAGTGTCAGGCAGCTGCTGCCAAGCCAATAAGATAATGGGTTGCATCAAAAGGGCCATAGATGCCCGTGATAAGAACATAGTCCTACCACTTTAAAAATCGCTAGTCAGACCACACATAGAATACTGTGTACAGTTCTGGGCTCCTGTAAACAAGGCAGACATAGCAGAGCTGGAGAGGGTCCAGAGGAGGGCAAATAAAGTAATAACTGGAATGGGGCAACTACAGTACCCTGAAAGATTATCAAAATTAGGGTTATTCACTTTAGAAAAAAGACGACTGATGGGAGATCTAATTAATATGTATAAATATATCAGGGGACAGTACAGAGATCTATTCCATTATCTATTTATCCCCAGGACTGTGACTGTGACGAGGGGACATCCTCTGCGCTGGAGGAAAGAAGGTTTGTACACAAACATAGCAAAGGATTCTTTACAGTAAGAGCAGTGAGACTATGGAATTTTCTGCCTGAGGAGGTGGTGATGGTGAGTACAATAAAGGAATTCAAGAGGGGCCTGGATGTATTTCTGGAGTGTAATAATATTACAGGCTATAGCTACTAGAGAGGGGTCGTTGATCCAGGGAGTTAGTCTGATTGCCTGATTGGAGTCGGGAAGGAATTTTTTATTCCCCTAAAGTGGGGGAAATTGGCTTCTACCTCACAGGGTTTTTTTTTTGCCTTCCTCTGGATCAACTTGCAGGATAACAGGCCGAACTGGATGGACAAATGTCTTTTTTCGGCCTTATGTACTATGTAACTATGTTACTATGTTACCTCAGATATACCTCTCAGAGAGATCATAAAGTACTTAAATAACTTAAAGTGAGAGTACAGATACTCAAGAGAGAAATATATCTACCATTTTATGTTGAATGACAAGATTGAACAGTTGAACCACCATCCAATGCATATCGCCATTTTGTGATATCTTTTCAACTTGTGTTTTGTACATTGACTATCTGCTGCGGAGGCGGCAGTGTTATATGAAGAAAAGTTTAAGTTAATAAAGAAGTTTTTTCAAGCATTTGGTGTGCTCTTTAAACCTACTGCTTCCACAGAACAGCGCTAGAGGAATTACAGAGCAATAGACAGTCTGGTTAGACTAAAAAGTCAGAGATATCAAAATTCTTCTAATGCCAGAGCGCAAAAGGCACTTCATAGTGCTACGCCTGCCACAAGCGCATCCACCTGTCAAGTGAAAATGCTTATCAAAATGAACAAGGCCTGGATTGCCCCTGACTTCTCTACTCCACCAGAGTAAAGCGGCTGAACATAAAGGCACTTTAAATGTGGCTTTTATGGTGTATTGAATACACTGTATTCCCATGCACCCCTTCCACCACAAAAAAGGGTATACAGTTCAATCTTCCTTTTCTCATCCTCCTCCTGCACCATCATATCAACATGCTTATTAGGCTGCCCTCGTCCTAATGTTTTAGAGGGTCAGCTCAGAAGCAGACCCTCAATCATAATTTTTTTGATGGTCAGCTCAGCAGCAGGCCCTCTCCCCTAATGTTTTAGAGAGTGTCGACTTACCACCAGACCCTTAACCCTAATTTTTTTGATGGTCAGCTCAGCAGCAAGCCCTCAACCATAATTTTTTCGATGGTCAGCTCAGCAGCAGGCACTCGCCCCTAATGTTTTAGATGGTCAGCACAGCAGCAGGCCCTCACCCATAATGTTTTATATGGTCAGCTCAGCAGCAGGCCTTCTCCCATAATGTTTTAGATGGTCAGCTCAGCAGCAGGCCCTCGCTCAAATTGTTTTAGATGGTCAGCTTGGCAGCAGGCCCTCACCCATAATGTTTTAGATGGTCAGCTCAGCAGCAGGCCCTCGCCCCTAATGTTTTAGATGGTCAGCTCAGCAGCAGGTCCTCACCCCTAATGTTTTAGATGGTCAGCTCAGCAACAGGCCCTCTCCCATAATGTTTTAGATGGTCAGCTCAGCAGCAGGCCCTTGCCCATAATGTTTTAGATGGTCAGCTCAACAGCAGGCCCTCGCCCAAATTGTTTTAGATGGTCAGCTCAGCAGCAGGCCCTTGCCCTAATGTTTTAGATGATCAGCTCAGCAGCAGGCCCTCACCCATAATGTTTTAGAGGGTCACCAGAAGGCCATCAATCATAATTTTTCAAGGGTGTGTATGATGCCATCATTTATGTGTAATAAAGGGTGTATTGGAGTGCTGGTTCCTTGTAATTTTTGGCAGCCCTTTCACTTAGTGGATAGGCTTTATGAGTGTAGGAGTCCCACTTCCTGAACAATTGTACCACAATGTGAATGAGGTCCTCCTTTATGTGATATACAGGTTGTATCGGAGTGCCTCTTCCTTGTAATTTTTGGCTGCATTTGCACTTTATATACAAGTAAATATACAGGAAAGAATGTTTCCTAACAATGTATCCTCTAAAATCGATTTTATCTTAGTTTATTTTGCGTATTATTGTCAGTCTGTAAAATTTTCGTACTACTCAGACAACATCGTTCCTAGCAGCGACCTGGGAGTCCAAGATGCATTCAGACATCCTCCCAATGCTGTTCCCGAACCATTTCAGTGGTGTTTCTATCAATTCCTGACCTTTTCATGTGAGCCAGACACCCTCCCCTCTTCAGAGCATGGGGTGCCTGGTTTAATGCTCGGGTTGATGATGATGATGATGTATAGTCTTGTGTACATGCAGTCTTACCCTTAGGGCCTCGATGCACTTAGCTGGCTGATTCAACAAGGGAGGAAAAAGAAGAAGGCATGACACTTTACCATTGGGCCGCAAAGGCCTAGAGCAGTGGTGGCGAACCTATGGCACGGGTGCCAGAGGCGGCACTCAGAGCCCTCTCTGTGGGCACCCACACCCTGAAAAAAGTCTATGGTGAACCAATATGCCTTAGACTTTTCCTGACATTCATCAGCGTAGGGCGGACTATGAACAGCACAGGCAGCACATTGAATGTAGGCAGGCTATTATAGCTAAATGATAAAGTACATGGAAGATATACTAATAGACTGTAGTATTCAGGTTAAATTGCCGTGTTGGCACTTTGCCATAAATAAATGGTTTTTGGGTTGCAGTTTGGGCACTCGGTCTGTAAAAGGTTCGCCATCACTGGCCTAGAGGATAAGGCACCTATTCCAGAGACCAATTTCCTAGCGCTTATCAAATGGAGAATCAAGAAAAGGGAAGGGAAGGTAGGGGGATCTCAAGGTTCAAAGGGTTCGGGCGAGATATAGAGAATGTGAAGAGAAAAAAAATAATAAACGTGAGGAAAAGGTATCTTTAAAATAGAGGGGACATTACCAACCATGAATTTATAGACTAAGATTTATGAAAACCCCCAAAATTATATGAACCAAAAATAATTGTTATATAGGAAGATCAAACGCCTGTTTGAAAAGTAAGGTTTTCAGTGCACGTCTGAATGAGAGAAGACGGGGAATCATTTTCAGGGCCAGAGGTAGGTGGTTCCAAAATCTGGCCCCTTGAGCCGAAAAGGATCTACCTCCACGTCTGATCTTATTAACTTGCGGGATACTAAAATTCGCAGAGTTACTAGACCTCAATGTCCTTAACGTACCTGGTGAATTTACGTCGCAGGTACAAGGGCCCCACACCATGGAATACCCTATGCATGAAGCATCCAATCTTGAACATCACCCGTTGTTGGACGGGGAGCCAGTGCAAGGCATTAAGAGAGGGAGTGATATGCTCTCGGTGGGCAACACCCGTTAGTAGCCTTGCTGCGGCATTCTGCACAAATTGAAGTCCATGCAAGTTCTTCTTAGGGAGTCCCATGTACAAGGCATTACAATAGTCCAACCGACTGCTGATCGCTGCTCTGACCAAGGCTTTCCTGAGAGGGGATTCAATGTATTTTAAGATCCTCATCAGAAGTTTCAGCTGGTAGTGACAGGTACTAACCACCTGATTTATCTGAGGAAACAGAGGGAAAAAATGTTTTTTGCTCCTTTAGGTGGCGCCACAGACTCTCGGATGGAAATATATGTTGTAGATCCACTAATTGGAAAGTAACAATCAGTAGGTTGAAATCTCTATAAGATTTCTTTATATATATATATATATATATATATATACGTATATAGACTTACGTATATAGTATGCACATTTGGAGAATTGTTTAAAAATCAATTGGACAATATCGTAGTGTAAATTAAAATAAAATGCAGATTTAACTCACTTCACCCAGGAGGTATCGGATAGGATAAACTCAAGACACCCTCCGGAATACCTCCTGCGCCTGGGTAGCCTATAGGATCTCACGGAATGACAGCAGTCCAAACTCGTACTTCTTGCCAATCGTCTTTATTGGACCACAGGGTAGGGGTGAAGGTATCTGCTCAACGTGTTTCGGGGTATAAGAGAGACCCCTTCATCAGGAGCATATGACATAATGCATGTTGTAAAGGGTATAAATACACAAAACATTTGAAAAATGGTGGTAAAATGGAGTGAAGAACGTCACTTCCGGTGTGCGTTCCAGCGTGGAACGCACCGGAAGTGACGTCCCACTCACTCCACATCAATATACAATTCCACAAAGGTTAAAATCATACAAGAGTTAATAGTGATAATCTCACTGCTCAGAGTATATTAATATATTCGCATGAAATGTTTTCTTTCAAGCTGTTTGTGACAGGTTAATTTATCGGAGCTCAAAGCCGGAAGTGATATCGCTTCCACATTTGAAAAATGTCGCTAAAATCTGGGGAGCCAGGGTTAATCTGGAGTCCAAGACCACTCCCAATTCCCTGACCTGGATGGCTGTCTCAGGGACAGGTCCAAAAGACAATGGCCATTGGGGTGCTGAGGGTGTAATTTTCTGGTCACTGAATGTAATACATTCAGTTTGGATGCCATTAAAGGGGTTATCCGAGTAATTTTTTTGTTCTTTCTATGTTCCTAACTGGGCAAATGTAACAGCTTTCCAATTCACTCACTTTATCTGCAGTGCCTGGTTTCTCAGATTTCACTGAGGGTCACATGACCTGTGATGTCAGCTTCTCTCCCTGCTCTGATAAAGGTCGTTTACAAGCCTGTAAATGAAACGTCACTGTGCTGGCCACGCCCCCTTCACTGCCGGCTGTGTGCTCTATCCTAGGAATCTTAACCCCTTCAGCTGCACAGACTCAGGGCTGAAGTGTTTACTGTGTAGCTGCAGGCAGTGAGGAGACAAATGCTGGGCACAGGAGCTGAAAGAGAAGTTCTACAAAGCATTACAGGTAGGGGGAAGGTCCTGTGTGTATTAGCAGTGTCATTATATAAGTGGAACTTGTAGTTCTACACTTACAAGTTGCTGTTTTCTCCCAGCACTCAGGGCAGCTCTTGTATCCACTCACTTAGCAGTGTCATTATACAGCTGGGACTTGTAGTCCTACACATACAACAAGCTGCAGAGTCTCCCAGCAGGCAGACATGTCACTCAGGGCAGCTCTTGTATTCACTCCCTTGGCAGTGTCATTATACAGCTGGGACTTGTAGTCCTACACATACAACATGCTGCAGAGTCTCCCAGCAGGCTGACATGTCATGTCACTCAGGGCAGCTCTTGTATCCACTCCCTTAGCAGAGCAGGGGGAGGGGCAGAGGTTGTTTTTATTGCATGTAAACAAAGGGCCAGAAAAGAACCAGGGAAATGAGGAAATATATATATTTTTTTGCATAAAACTTGCTTAGCTCAGTTATATATCAGATATTCAGTGCTATATTATTTTTTTTCATAACTCGGATTACCAATTTAAGCTTTAAATAATTGGCACTCATCCAGTGATCGATCTCCAAGAGACATCCGGCCAGATAGACTTGATCAACTGTACCTTTGGCAAGCCTAAAGTACAGTTGTGTATCATCCGCATAAACATGAAACTGAAGATTGTGGCTCCTGATGATGTCGGCCAATGGTCTCAGATAGATGTTGAACAAGACTGGAGATAGTGCCGAGCCTTGTGGTACTCCACAGGACAGTGGGAGATCGGCTGAGTGAAATACCCCCAGCTTCACTTGTTGTACACTGTCCTGGAGAAATAAGTCCATCCATGCCAAGGTCTTTCCATCTAGTCCGGCTACCACTTTCAACCGGTTCAGTAACACTTGATGGTCAATAGTGTCAAAAGCGGATGATAGGTCCAGAAGGACTAGGACCATAGAGTCATTCTGGTCTAATGCCATCAGTAGATCGTCCTGGACATTGACCAGAGCGGTCTCAGTACCCCTTCCGGGTCGGAATACCGACTGAAAGTCATCAAGAATGTGATTGGCCTCCAGATATCCCTGTAGTTGTGCAACAACCTCCCTCTCGTCTGTCTTTGCAGTGAACGGCAGTCCCGAAAAGGTAAATGGGTTCTCCCATTGACTTCCATTGTGCTCTGGTGCTCGGTAGAGCACCCGAGCATCCCGAGGTGTTCTACTAGAACACCCGAGTACTTTGGTGCTCGATCAACACTAATTACTGCCTCTTTAATACCCCCCATTATCTTGGTTGGTGCATCATGCGTCATTTATGATATTTATTGCCATTTCCTGCAATGTGTGTATATCAATTTCCTTGCAAATGTTATGTTAACATGTAATGTGCCTGATTCACTAGCAGGTGGCAGCAACATTGGCAATGTTAGTTTCTCTGAAGAGGAACCTTCTAGTTCCATTCCAGCCCTCTCTAAAGAGGGAGGAGTTAGTTAGTGTTGGTCAGTCTAGCTTACCCTTCCTAGGGGAAGGTTGTGTGCCCTGCCTGCAAGTTCTACATGGTTTCTTGTCCCCTCATGGGCTCGCACTGCCTACAAGCCAAGCTAAGAGAGCTTGAAGCCAGGAAGAAGTTCCTAGGACTAAAGATAAAGTAAGAGACAAACTACAGCTAAACTAAGTTCCAGCAGAAGAGAAAAGTTCCTGTTTTACCCAGCTAGCATAGCAGAGCTGAGAGAGTTACAGCATAGAAGAGCTGAGATTGTTGCAGAAGTGTTTGCCTGCCAAAGTTAAGCCAATACCTGTTGATGACCAAGATACTGTTTGGAAACAGTTTGGATTACCGTTTATGCCAAGTAAAGTTGTATTCTACGTTAATACAAAGTCTGGACTCCATTTATTTTACTTGCTCAACACCCAAGTTCAACAACCCCCTTTTGCACTTGCTTCGGACTACACCACGTCTGGGATCCAAGGATATACAGGTAGGAGCACCGTGACACGTGCATACAACACCTTCAGAGACATTGTAGGCCACTCTACACCACTCTGGCAATCCTACAACTATATACCCACATTTATACCCTCTACAAAGGGGACTCCATGTCCTCGTTGCTTAACCCTGGGTTCAGACCTGAGCATACCGAAGGAGCGCTCTGTATGCACGATTGTATCGCGCGTTTACAGACGCGGCTCCGGCAACAAGCAACGCCCATAGTCGCGCGTTCCCAGAAGTCTATGTACGGGAACGCGCGACCATACGCCCCAAAGAAGCTCCTGTACTTCTTGGGGCGTATGGCATTTTACAGCGCGTTCGTATGCGCTGTAAAACGCTCAGGTGAGAACCATGCCCATAGGGAAGCATTAGTTCTTGCCTGTTGAGCGTTTTACAGCGCGTAGGAACGCGCTGTAAAACGCTCAGGTGTGAACCCAGCGTCACTGCAACTGGCATCACGACTACTTGCTCTATAAGAGGGACATATTTTGTAGAAACCTCCTAAGGGGCAAAAGATACCCCAAGCCGCTGCATATGCATATAGTAATGCAGTGCTAAGGATATGTCGTCAGTATTAAAATCCTAGATAACCCCTTTAAAACTAAATATGAACAAGCTCAGGTTGTCATTTTCCTCGCTGTCTACATTTTACTATTCCATACATTGAAACCAATTTAGAGAACATTCTATTTATTTATTTTTTCACTTCGGTGGACCTAGAGCTTAGGTGTAATGTAGGTGTTGAAATCTACTGGCTCATTTAATTCTTACTTTCACGCTCTACCAACTGTACGCCTCTTCATTTGCAATACATATCACATCTATTCTTTCACATGCACCTTACAGCTAAACTATTAGTGCATGATGTAATCACATCCAGGCTAGACATGGCAATGTTCTCCCCAGTTGTCAACAATCTTATAAATTATGCAATTTCCTTCCTACATCTCATTTGTTCTACTTTTCTCTGTCAAACTGTATGGGAAAATGTAGAAAAAGAAGGGCAAGCGAAAGTAGTAAAATTACTCACAGCAATCCATCAGAATACAGATTAATAACCTAATGTAAACTGATTTATTTGTTATTAATATTGACCAGTACACCTTTTTTCTTGTAGTGGTTTCTACACCTCATATGTTTTTACTGTCCTGTAGTGTTGTTTTTTTTGGGCTGCACCGATTCTCTGGAGCCCTCTTACTACAGATTCATTTTAACATGATCTATTAACAAGGTCTGAACAGGTCACCCACCATCTACCTATTTTATTGGTTTTGTCCCTATCACTTTATATTTGTCGGTTTCCATTGTGAAAATGTTGATGTACTTGTTTTGTATTAGTTAATAATTTATGCAAGACAGCACAGGTGGGCAGATAGCTGGGGATTGGAGGACCATGGAGTGATTCATCCACCCTGTGGTAAAAGATTAAAGGCTGCCATAGATGTTTAATAGCTGTTTGGCTGACAGCTTTCTCTGTCAACTTCCCCATTAGAGATGAGCAAATTTCTCAAAAATTCGATTTGGCCAGTTCATCTAATCTTCCGAAAAAAATGGTTCGATCTGAATTTATTTGTGGCAAATTGTGTTAAAAACGTCTATTTCCTGGCTGCAGAGAGCCTTTATAGTGGTGTAGAACACTGTGCCTTGCAGTAACACGCATAGGAGGTATGCTGTGGTAGTGAAACAATACTGTTAGTCAGTATGACATGTAGATGTGCGTTGCTCTTAGAATCACTGCACACTTCATTTATTTGGTCAGTTATGGGGCCAAAACTGACCAAATAACTCAAGTGTGACCTCAGCCTTACAGGTCAATGTTAGCGCCAGGTATAAAGAACTGTGAAGAGGCCCAAGATCCTACCATATCGTGCTAGAGCGCGTACTAGAGCCCACTCCTTTTACACCAATTCACTAATTCCACATAGATTTCTACAGAACCTATTCTATTAAATGCTTATACAAGTAGAGCTCCCCGACAGAGTGAAGAGGTTGTCAGCAGTAAGTTTGTTTTGACGTCACTGATTATTTTGCCCTTCCTCTGATCCGTCAGAACAATAACCCCCAAAAAACGGATCCTGTCTGTGAAGCATCCACCTTTACTTGGTCAGCATTTGGTCAGTAATCCATCAGTATTGCTAAAGCCAAAAAAAAAACAGGAGTGGATCCAAAACAGAGATGACACGTAAATTAAATATTTGCATGTCTTCTGTGTTTTTGTACCCACTCCTGCTTTTGGCTACCAAATCATAAGCCAATTCTGATGCAGAAGAGGGACCATGTCATGCAGGCCTTACAGCTGTTACATAGACAGGATCCGTTGTGTGTCTCATTTTTCCTTTCTTCTGACAGATCAGAAAAAGGGTCAAATAAATGATAATGTCAACCAGGCCTAAAGGTAAAATAATGGCCCAGTCATGAAGTGGGGAGGGTGGGAGTAGCCCTATGACATAGTGGTGAGGTAAAAGCAGCATGAGGAGACCACAGAAAGGCCCAATGACAGAGTCTGGAGGTGGCAGCAGCATCAGGAGTAGGCCACAGAGTGGCACAATGACAGAGTGTGGAGGTGGCAGCAGCAGCATCAGGAGGAGGCCACATGGTGGCACAATGACAGTGTGGAAGTGGCATCAGCAGCATCAGGAGGCCACAGGGTGGCACAATGACAGTGTGGAGGTGGCAGCAGCATCAGGAGGCCACAGAGTGGCACAATAACAAAGTGTGGAGGTGGCAGCAGCAGCATCAGGAAGATGCCACAGGGAGGCCCAATGACGAGGTGGAATCAGCATTAGGAGGCCACAGAGTGGCACAATGACAGTGTGGTGGCGGAAGCAGCAACATCAGGAGGAGGCCACAGGGTGGCACAATGACAGTGTGGAGGTGGCAGCAGCATCAGGAGACCTAAGTGGTGAGGTGGCAGCAGCATCAGGAGACCACAGAGTGAACCGTTGACAGAGTGGGGAGGTGGGTGGCAACACCAGTTCCAGCTGAAGATGGTGGGTGAAAGAAGGAGCACTTGGCATTAGATGTGTGGCATCAGGCAGGTGGCAGCATCAGAATTGTAGCTGAGGCAGGTAGCTAGAAGAAACCGTTTTCTTTTGTCAATGTGTTGGTCTGGCACCATGGATGATCTAGTCTGGTGCATCAGGCATTGGTGGGCGGAAATCCTGGCTAATCCACACCTGATTCATCTTGACAAAAGTCAGTCTCTCCACATTTTTGGTGGACAGGCGAGTTCTTCTTGGGGTAACTATGGCCCCCCCGCCACACTAAACACCCTCTCTGATGCCACACTACTGTCCGGGCAGGACAGCTTTTCCAGGGCAAACTCTGACAGTTGCGGCCACAAATCCAGTTTGGCTGCCCAGTAGTCCAGCGGATTTTCAATGTGGGTTGGCAGGGTGCTGTCAAAGTATGCCACCGGTTCAGGTCCTGCTGCTCCAGTTCTAGCTGCTGCTGCTGGTGAGTAGTTTTTCAGTAGGTGGGTGAAGAAAGCTGCTCATCAGCGATTCTAGACTCAAGTTGCTGCTGATGGAGCTGGAACTGCTCCTACCCCCCCACCACCACCACCCTGACACAGCAGCCATGGCAGAGGAACGTGTGCGTAGAGGGCTCCGCTGGTCAGACCTGACTACATAGGATATCTCTATAGTAGTTCAGTTTGTGTCCCCCTCAGCGGGTGTAAAAAAAGACCCCCTATTTGGACCAGTAGCAAGGGTCCAACAAGGTGGAGACCCAGAAGTCCTCCCTCTGCTGAATACTGACAATTGGGCTGTCACTAAGCAAGGAAGTGAGCATACATCGGGCCATTTGTGCAAGTGACTGGGAGGGACTCCTTGCCTCCATCTCCACTGCAAACTGCCATGGTGTGTCTGGGTCCTCTGCCTTGTCTTCCTCATCGCCCTGGAGCTCCTCTGGCTGCTCCTGCTACTCCCCTCTTGTCACCTGTATAGAAAAACCACCCATTTCGCTACACATTGCTTGTGCTCCAATGTCCTCCTTCTTCTCCAGTTCAGCCCCCACAGGGCTCATGTGGACGTGAGATCTAGGCGCCACGTCTCCAGTCCCCTGACCAGACATATTTACCAGCATCTGTTCCAGGACATGAAGCAATGGAATGACATTGTTCATCCCGTAGTCCTGGCGACTGACAAATAATGTGGCCTCCTCAAAGGGCCTGAGCAATCGGCAGGTGTCACGCATGAGCTGTCACTGGCTGACATCAAAGTTTCACAGGGGAGTACTCCTATCCACTTGGATCATCAAGAAATCGTTTATGGCCTTTCTCTGTTCGTATAGTCGGTCCAACATATGGAGGGTGGAATTCCATTTGGTGGAAATGCTGCATATCGGGGGTGCCGTTCTGCCGCTGCAGCTCAAGGAGGGTGTGCTTTGTGGTGTACGAGTGGCTGAAGTGCATGCAAAGTTTCCTGGCCATTTTTAGGATATCTTGCATATGGGTGGAAGACCAGGATCTGCTTGACAACCAAATTGAACACTTGTGCCATGCAGGGCGCATGGCTCAGCCCTCCTTGATACAGCGCCGACGCCATGTTCTTCCCATTGTTGGTCACCATGGTTCCAATTTTGAGTTGTCACGGAGAAAGCCAGGATTCGATTTCTTGATGAAGGACATGGAGCAGTTCCTCCCCTGTTTGACTCCATTCGCCCAGGCAAACGAGGTGCAGAACAGCGTGACACTGCCTTGCCCTGCACATGTGGTATGCTAAAGGGGCACTGTGAATAGTCCCTGCAGTGGAGGCTGAGGACACGGTGGAGGATGAGGAGGCAGAGGCAGACATTGTCACAAGACCAACAGCGTGGGAACGTGGAGCCAGAAGTGGCATCACCTGTCCAAGTTGCTGGTGTGACTGTGCAAGAACCACATTCACTCAGTGGGCCATAAAGGACATGTATTGTCCCTGACCGTAGTTACAGCTCCACACGTCGGCACTGCCGTGCACTTTGGTAGACACCGACAGGCTCAAGGACTGGCCCACCTTCTGCTCTTCATGTGTGTGCAGGGCTGGTACTGCCTTTTTGGCCAAAAAAATTACGGCTTGGGACTCTCCACCTCGGCTCGGCACAAGCCATCAGTTCTCTGAAAGGTGCAGAGTCCACCACTTGGAAAGGGAGGGACTGCAGCACCAGCAACTTTGCCAGGAGCATATTCAGCTTCTGTGCCGATGGATGAATGCACGCATACTGTTGTCTCTTGGCAATCGCTTCAGTGATCGATTGCTGATGGAGTGACTGACGAGGAGGAGGAGCATCAGGACCAGCAGATGATGGGAAGGACAGACAGCTCCCTTCGGCTGAGATGGTGCAGCCTTGACTGCCTGAAATCGGGTGCTTGCCACTGGGGGATGCAGCGGTTTATGCTGCAGGCTGGACCACCACATCGAAGCCACCCTTCTACCAGGCCACTTTATGCTGACGCTGCATATGTTGACGCAGGGCCGTGGTGCCAACATTGGCACCCTGGCCACGCTTCTTCTTCTGCCCACAGATTCTACAAATGGCCATGTTCACCTCCTCCGGCGGCTTAACATAAAACTGCCACACCGCCGAGTAGGTATTTTACCCCCAACAGTCCGCACTGACTGACTGCTACATCCGCTGCTTCCGTGAACCCCTGCACCACTACTTTCTGGGAAGGTAGGCAAAGCGGGTGGTCTATCTCGGGAAGGTTTGGCTCTCGACCTCCCACTGCTGACTCCCAGCCACACTAGCGACTTGCTGGCTCCGCCGCTTCCTCAAGGGCAAGCTATCACCCTCTTCTCCCGGCTCCCACGTGCGATCAGCTACATGATCCTCATCAAGTACTGTCTGCATTTCACTGATGTCCTCCTCGATGGTCTCTGGGTCGGGAGCCTGACCACTCACAACACCAGATTCCACACCACTCTCCTCATCACTACTTGCCCGCCTACCGGAGGAAGAGGCGGATGTCTCCTCCACATCTTGGCTGGCCAGTAGCTGCTGACTGTCCTCTAGTAGTTCGTCCTCACTGTTTAGTGAAGCTGATCTCACAGCATAAAATACTTCCCTGGCTGAGGAAACAGAAAAGGACAGAGGACAGGTGAGGGCTCAGGGCCTGCTCCCTGGCCATGCGAGAAAAAAGGGTTGTGTCTGACGAACCCACCGACTATTGGCTAGGGGTGTCTGATGTCAACCATTCAAGAACCGCTGTGTTGCTGGTCAAGACACGACTACTAGATGAGACAGGGAGCTCAGGCCCCTTGTGACGACTCCTGCTGCCACGCCCCCTTACTCTACTGCGACCTTTGCCTGCGCCAGAAACATTTAGGCCTCTGCCACTCCCCTGTGCAGGGCCTGGCACTTCTCTGTTTGGCATACTGTTAGATCAAATAAATGAATAAAAAAGAAATTAGGGGGGGCGTGGCTTGCTCATGGTGGAGTAAGACGCACGTTGGAACAGCTCTCCCACCTTCCCTGCCATATTCGGCTATCCACTGTGCAATTTGCCTCACCAACCGTCTAGATGGGTCGGAAAACAGCAAAGGGTCCGCTGGAAACCGAACCCCAACCTGAGAACACCGGCATTCAGAAGTTCTTCGGCTCCCAATCGAGCGCTGCCGGTCATCAAGCTACACCTAAGATGGCCGCCGCTTCCTCCCTGCCTGGCACTGAACGCAGCACGTGCTCCTCACCCCCTGAAATAGACTCCCCTGAAATAGACTCTCAGAGCCCCTCTTCATGTGCTTCGGATGGCGGGTGGGACCTCCGTGCTCAGCTGCTGGCATTACCCACCAAAGAAGTCCTAGAGAACTCGGTCTTCAGGATGGAGAGGACGTACAAGGCCGAGATGGAGGTTCTAAAGGGGGAAATCAAACACTTGGGCCACCGGGTGGAAGCCTCTGAGAAGGTAGAGGAGGCCATCATGGGACACCTGGAAGATCACCACAAGGTGTTGGAAGCCCACTCCCAGCATATCTCTCAACTCCTTTCCCACTTAGATGACATTGATAACCGCCATCGCCGGAATAATCTCCGGATCAGAGGGGTCGCGGAGTCGGTACAACCCGGTGACCTAGAGAGTACCATACAGTCACTCTTTGGCTCTTTATTAAATGGTGCGGTCACACTACCTATTGAGCTCGAATTTATTCACAGGGCTCTGGGGCCTAAATCGATGGACCCGGACAGACCTCACGACATTGTATGTCGTGTCCATTGTTATAAAATCAAGGAAGCCATCTTGAATGCCGCCCGGCAGGCAGAGAAAGTGGAGATTGAAGGGTCTCAGATCCAAATTATGCCTGACCTCTGCAGAAGAACACTCCAACTCCGCAGAGCTGTGCGTCGTATCCTTACCTTGCTAAAAGCTAAGGACATTACCTACAGATGGAGTTTCCCATTCCAGCTCCTTGCAAGAAAGGATGGAAGATCGGTGACATTCCGCGATCCAGCGGACCTTCCCAAGTTTCTGGAGACTTTCTCGCTACCTCAGGTCTCCCTCCCGGACTGGCCGACAGTCCCATCTTCGATACACATACCAGACAGGGAGCAATGGTCTAAGGTGTCTCCAAGAGCATCGAAACAGAGGAAGACATCTTGATAAACTTCTGGTTTATTAACCTTTATTCGCATTCAATTGCGCCTATACAAAGGGCCTGTGAGTGTGCCCTCCTGCGGAGCATTCATTGTGCTCCTTAACGCTTACATTGTTGTTAGGAAATGTGTAATGCTCATGTGCTTCAGTTGCCTCATTGGAGGCTTATACCTCTTAGGTTGGTTATAGTTCACTATTGATGGATAGTTCTGCTCCTTTGTTATAATTCGGGTTCAGGGTTGGTGGGGGGCGACATGCTTCGCCGGGGCCTCCACTCTCCTAACCTTTACATACATATTTTGGGTTGCTGGGTTACCCTTAATAATTCCCGAGTTATCGGAGTCGTATGTTTAAGTAGATGGCTCACAAGAACTGTTTGTCCTATCTGTTTTGTCCCCCTGTTTCGTCCAGTCTAACCTCTCGTCTCTCCCCTCCCCATTCTTCCCTTGCGTTGCGAGATGCAAAGATATTCCTTTATATACTGATCTATGGCTTCTATTAAGATTTGTTCCTATAACGTTAATGGTCTAAATGACCCTGCTAAGAGAAATCAAATTTTGTATATCCTTCATAAGCAGAGGGTCTCTATAGCTCTTCTGCAAGAAACCCATTTTAAAACTGGGCATGTCCCTACCTGCAAAAATAGGTATTTCTCTGAGTGGGTTCATTGCACATTCCCGGAGTCCAAATCCAGAGGGGTGTCTATAGCCATACACAAGTCGACCCCTTGTACTATTTTAGATACTCTTCCTTAAGGTTTCTGTACATGCTAAAACGTTGGTAATAGCGAATGTCTATTTTCCTAACACAGGCAATTCCAGGTTCTCCCCCACAATATTCGCTGCCCTGGAGGAATTTGCTGGTGGCCTACCGATTATACTTGGCGGTGACCTGAACTTCCCCTTGGATGCCTCTATTGACGTTTCCTCAGGTAGGTCTTCTGCTCCTGATGGGGTGGCCAATGGATTTAAGAGACACATGCAACACCTCAAACTTGTAGGCATATGGTGTATTCTCTACCCCACAGTTAGAGATTACCGTCCTGACTATCTCCTCCTTTCTCATTCCCTCCTTGATGCTCGCCCCTCTGCTGTTATTGAACCGATCCTTTTCTCGGATCATTCCCTTATCTGGGTGACCCTGGAAATTGGTGACCATACCGGCTCCCAGGGTTCTTGGAAACTTAATGATAACATACTAAAAGACCCGTTTTGTGTGGCTGATGTTAGAACTACTGTCTCAGATTTTGTGGAGGTTCACAAAAATGATCCCTCAAGCCCAACCGTCCAGTGGGAGGCCTTGAAATGTGTTGTATGTGGTAAACTCCTTATGCATGCCTCTAGATTAAAGAAGATGAGAGCTGAGCAGATAAGGTCTTTACTGCAGAAACTGGCTGCTCTCGAACAGAGTCATAAAGGCTCTCTTTCTTAAGAGGTATATCAAGAGCTATGTGACACACGTTTGGCCCTTAAGAAAATAATCAACCAAAAGTACCTGGGAGCCAGAGATAGACTCCAAAAGCTCTTCTACGGTCAGGGAGATAAATGTGGTAGACTGCTGGCAAGAGCTCTGAGACCCAGACCAAACTCCTCCTATATTACCTCCCTGAATAGGCGGGTGGGGGGCCGTGTCCATGCCACAGGGGATATATTGCGAGAATTCCGAACATACTATGAGGAGCTCTATAACCTGAGAGGGAAGTTTGCTGATCTTCACTTAGACGTTAAAACACAAAAAATTAGGAATTACATCTCGGGTTTGTTGGGCCCCAAACTCTCAGGAGAACACAGGGACATACTGGAAGAGGAAAATTCAGTCGTTGATGTGAAAATTTATGCTAGAATACTGGCAGATAGACTAAAACCTTACTTACCCTCTTTGATTCACGAAGATCAGACTGGTTTTGTCCCGGGTCGGGAATCCAGAGATAATACCATCCGTTCTCTGGCTTTGTTAGCCCGAGTCCATGCGACCAAATCTCCACTCTGCCTTCTTTCGGTTGATCCCGAAAAGGCGTTCGACCGTGTTGATTGGACTTTTCTAAGTGAATCTTTGAGGGCCTTTGGTCTAGGCCCTAATATGATGTGTAGAATTCTTGCTCTCTATCATAATCCTAAAGCTCAAGTCCGGGTCAATGGCTCTCTTTCTGCCCCTTTCCAGATACGTAACGGTCCAAGACAGGGGTGCCCACTTTCCCCCCTGCTGTACGTTATGGTCATGGAATTTCTGGGGACGGGGCTTAGGGGGTGGGCAGGGCTGACTGATTCACGCGCATAACAAAACACAAGGTGCATATTAAAATATATAACACTATATAATGACTATATAAACTGACTATGGTCTCTGCTGCACTGGTCTCTGCTGCACTGGTCTCTGCTGCACTGTACCGTATTTTTCGCCCTATAAGATGCACCTAGTTTTAGAGGAGAACAATAAGAAAAAAATATTTTTCATTACACCTCAGGTCAGACCAGCAATCAGACCCCCAATGTTAATCAGACCTCAGATTAGACACCCAATGGCTCAGATCAACCCCCAAACCTTTAGCCATCTATTAGCCCCCAATGTCAGCCATAAACCCCCCCCAATGTCAGCCATAAACCCCCCAATGTCAGTCATAAACCCCCCCAATGTCAGCCATAAGCCCTCCCAATGTCAGCCATAAGCCCCCCATTAGCCCCTCATGTCAGCCATAAGCCCCCCATTAGCCCCTCATGTCAGCCATAAGCCCCCCATGTCAGCCATAAGCCCCCATTAGCCCCTCATGTCAGCCATAAGCCCCCCATTAGCCCTTCATGTCAGCCATAAGCCCCCATTAGCCCCTCATGTCAGCCTTAAGCCCTCCATTAGCCCCTCATGTCAGCCATAAGCCCCCCATTAGCCCCTCATGTCAGCCATAAGCCCCCCATTAGCCCTTCATGTCAGCCATAAGACCCCCATTAGCCCCTCATGTCAGCCATAAGCCCCCCATTAGCCCCTCATGTCAGCCATAAGCCCCCATTAGCCCCTCATGTCAGCCATAAGCCCCCCATTAGCCCCTCATGTCAGCCATAAGCCCCCATTAGCCCTTCATGTCAGCCATAAGCCCCCCATTAGCCCTTCATGTCAGCCATAAGCCCCCATTAGCCCCTCATGTCAGCCATAAGCCCCCCATTAGCCCCTCATGTCAGCCATAAGCCCCCCATTAGCCCCTCATGTCAGCCATAAACCCCCCATTAGTCCCTGATGTCAGCCATAAGCCCCCCATTAGCCCCATGTCCCCCAGGTCAGCCATCAGCCCCCAGTGCAAATAAAATAAAATAAAAAAAACCACTTACCTCTCCTGCTCCTGGTCACCATCGCGATCCTCTTCATTCTTCATTCTGCTGTCGGCTGGCTGTGTATAGCGGTGCACAGCGTGAGGTCACAGAGAGACCTCACGCTGTGCGCAGCCATGCACAGTCGATAGCCGAGCCGAGGACCAGGGAGTGGTGAGTACAGATCCTTCACCGCTCCCTGGTCCTTCTGTACTAATGAAGCGCTTCCATAATGTCTATGTTTTGTTGTTTGTCATTTTCATGTCTGATTTCCTACAGGGCTGAGATCCTTTATATCTGGGTGGTATGGACTGCCTTCTCCCTGACTGTCTTACTGATGTATCTCACCCATGCTATGTACATGTTTATATAATGATTTTCAAGATACTGCACTGTACCATCTGTGCCTTTTTCTATTTTGTTGTTTGTTGTTTTTATGTCTATTTCATCCTGGGTTGAGTTCCTCTTTATCTGGGTGGTATGGACCGCCTTCTTCCTGTCTGCCCGTCTGGTGTATCTCACCCATGCTGTGTACATGTTCATATAATGTATAAGTGTCGTCCGATGCCTTTCTTGATTTCCAAGATACTGCACTTGATTTCCAAGATACTGTACCATTGGTACCTTTTTTTCTATTTAAAAAAAAAAGGAAATTAAAACACCCCAAAAAATTCTGTAATTTTCTCACTTCACCACACAACGGCTAATAAGCACTTTTTTTCACTAATACAGGCAAAAGAAGGCTTTAGGATATATAACTGCACCGCTGAACTGCAAATAGTCCTTAACTTTTTTCCACTTATACACGCCACAAAAGGCTTTAAAACATATAACTGCACCACTGAACGGCAAATAATATACGGTATATTTTTTTGCCACTAATACTTGCCAAAAAGAGCTTTAGAACATATAACTGCACCGCTGAACAGCAAATAATATATTTTTTTTTGCCACTAATACGTGCCAAAAAGGGCTGTAAATTTCTCACTTCACCACATAACAGCTAATAAGCACTTTTTTCCCACTAATACAAGCCAAAAAATGATTTAGAACATATAACTGCACCGCACAAGGGCAAATAAGACGTATAAATATTTCCTTGTAATAAACCCTGTTAATGACTGTAACAAACAGCACTTGCACCCCAATAACAAGAACGGTTTGCTGGAATTACACATCTGAATAATGGCAATTTGGATCCCTAGTCAGTGCAGCAAGGTGTAATAGAATTGCTCTTATTACCAAGGCTGTAAACTAACCTTCTGAACCCTGTTTTGCTTCAATACTGTGGAATGATTCCTCACTATCCTTTCCCTAAACTTCTATACAGCAAAATCGGAACAAGGTGATCGGAACAAGGTTCCGTGCCAAAATCATTGAGTAGGAACCCTGAGATAATGCGCCGGGGGGGGGTCAACTTAGACCTGCGTTTTTCGGCGTTTACGGGAGTTGCGGCGTGTGGTCGGCGGTGCCATCGGGTATTACTCATACAGCCAATGTATTCCAATACAGAAGTATTGAAATGCATTGTCAAGGGGATTAGACCCCCAAAAGTTGAAGTCCCAAAGAGGTACAAAATATAAAGTGAAAATAAAGTTGAAAAAAGAAAGTTTTCCCCCCCAAAAAAGTTTCAAGTAAAAAAAAACAAAAAACTTCATTTCCCCCCAAATAAAGTAAAAAAAAGGTATTGCCGCATCCATATCGACCGGCTCTATAAACATATCACATGACCTAACCCCTCAGATGAACACTGTAAAAAAAAAAAAAATTTAATTGTGCTAAATAAACCATTTTTTGTCAACTTACATCACTAAAAGTACAACAGCAAGCGATCAAAAAGGCGTATGCCCACCAAAATAGTACCAATCTAACCGTCACCTCATCCCGCAGAAAATGAGCCCCTACCTAAGACAATTGCCCAAACAATATAAAAAAACTATGGCTCAGAATATGGAGACACTTAAACATCATTTTTTTTTGTTTTAAAAAAGCTGTTATTGTGTAAAACTTAAGTAAATTAAAAAAGTATACATATTTGGTATTTACATGTCCGTAATAACCTGCTCTATAAAAATATCACATGACCTAACCCCTCAGGTAAACACTGTGAAAAAATTTAAATAAAAACGGTGTAAAAAAAGCCATTATTTGTCACTTTACATCATAAAAGTGTAATAGCAAGAGATCAAACAGTCATATGCACCCCAAAATAGTGCCAATCAAACCATCATCTCATCCCGCAAAAAATTTGATCCTACCCAAGATAATCGCCCAAAAACTGAAAAAACTATGGCTCTCAGACTATGGAGACACTAAAACATGATTTTTTTTTGTTTGAAAAATGAAATTATTGTGTAAAACTTACAGAAATAAAAAAAAGTATACATATTAGATATCGCTGAGTCTGTAATAACCTGCTCTATACAAATATCATATGACCTAACCCCTCAGGTGAATACCGTAAAAAAATTAAAATAAAAACGGTGTAAAAAAAGCCATTTTTTGTCACCTTACATCACAAAAGTGTAATAGCAAGTGATTAAAAAGTCATATGCACCCCAAAATAGGGCCAATCAAACCATCATCTCATCCCGCAAAAAATGAGACCCTACCTAAAATAATCACCAAAAACTGAAAAACTATGGCTCTCATGTAAATCTTACATAAATAAAAAAATTGTATACATATTAGGTATCGCCGCGTCCGTTACAACTTGCGCTATAAAAATGCCACATGATCTAACCTGTCAGATGAATGTTGTAAATAACAAAAAATAAAAACAGCTATTTCTTATTACCTTGCCTCACAAAAATTGTAATATAGAGCAACCAAAAATCATATGTACCCTAAATTAGTACCAACAAAACTGCCACTCTATCCCGTAGTTTCTAAAATGGGGTCACTTTTTGGAGTTTCTACTCTAGGGGTTCATCAGGGGGGCTTCAAATGGGACATGGTATCAAAAAAACTGTCCAGCAAAATCTGCCTTTCAAAAACCGTATGGCATACCTTTCCTTCTGCGCCCTGCCGTGTGCCCGTACAGCAGTTTACGACCACATATGGGGTGTTTCTGTAAACTCCAGAATCAGAGCCAAATAGCAATGATTCGTTGCTAAGAGAGTTAATGTTTGCTAACTATGCACTTTCAGTGGTTGTATTATACACTTTTTGATCCAAAAAAGGCTGTATATGGGAAGGAAGTAGTTACCTGTCAGCCTTAGTAATAGTTGCTAGTCAGTGGGCTGGTCTTAGTGATGATCGAGCACCAAAGTATTTGAGTGTTCGGGTGTTCGGCCCGAACACATTGCTATATTCGTGTGCTCGACCGAGCACCCGAGTATAATGGAAATCAACGGGAGACAACCAGGCACCCCATGCTCTGAAAAGGGGAGGGTGCCTGGTCCATTGGAAAAGGTCAGAAAGTGACAGAAACACCACCAAAATTGATTGGGAACAGCATGGGGACGATGTCTGAATGCATCTTGGACTCCCAGGTCACTGCTGGGAACCATGTTGTCCGAGTTGAACGCCACTTTTACAGACTGACAAAAATACGTACAAAACCCCGCAAAAAATAATTTTTACAGGAAAAATTGTTAGGAAACATTCTTTCCTGTATATTCAATTGTATATAAAGTGCAAGTGCTGAAAAAAATTACAAGCAAGAGGCACTCCGAAACAGCCTGTATATTACATAAAGGAGGGCCTCATCCACATTGTGGTACAATTGTTCAGGTAGTGGGACTCCTACACTCATAAAGCCTATGCACTAAGTGAAAAGGCTGCCAAAAATTACAAGGAACACTCCAAAACACAGTTTGTTACACAAAAAGGAGGGCATCATACACAACCTTGAAAAATTATGATTGATGGCCTGCTGGTGACCCTCAAAACCATTTGGAGCAAGGGCCTGCTGATCTGACCATCTAAAACATGAGGGATTAGGGCCTGCTGCCGCATTGGTGACTCTAGATAATCTCTGGGCGATTACACGTCCCTGTGACGGCGACGATCCATTTGGATGCCTGCCCTATCAACTTTGGAGCAATTTTTCAACAAGGACCTTCTGGTATAGCACCGTTTTGCTTGTCCCCTCCACCAGAGGAATGAGAGATGAGAAGTTCTCTTTGTAGCAGGGGTCGAGAAGGGTGAACAATCAGTAATCCGTGTTCTCTAAAATGCGTATAATGTGCAGGTCGTGGGAAAGGCAGCCTAACATGAAGTCAGCCATGTGTGCCAGAGTACCAACAAGCAAGACTTCGCTGTCGTCATCAGAAGGTGAGCTGACCCTGTAAAAGATTGTAGGTGAGGGCCTGCAGGTGAGCTGACCCTGTAAAACATTATATGAGAGGGCCTGCAGTTGAGCTGACCCTGTAAAACATATGCGAGGGCCTGCAGATGAGCTGACACTGTAAAAAATGATATGCGAGGGCATTATATGAGAAAAGGAAGATTCAACTATATACACATAAGGGAGTTCCTCATTCACATTGTGGTACAATAGTTCAGGTAGTGGGACTCCTGCACTCATAAAGCCTATGCACTAAGTGAAAGGGCTGGCAAAAATTACAAGGAACCGGCACTCCAAAACACCCTTTGTTACACATAAAGGAGGGCATCATACACACCCTTGAAAAGTTATGATTGGTGGCCTGCTGGTGACCCTCAAAAACATTTGGAGCAAGGGCTTGCTGATCTGACCATCCAAAACATGAGGGGCGAGGGCCTGCTGCTGAGCTGACCCTCTAAAACATTATGGGTGAGGGGTTGCTGGTGAGCTGACGCTCTAAAACATTATATGCGAGTGCCTGAAGGTGAACTGACGCTCTAAAACATTATATGCGAGTGCATGCTGTTCAAATGACACTCTAAAACATTATATGCGAATGCATGCTGTACAGCTGACACTCTAAAACATTATATGCGAGTGCCTGAAATTGAGCTGACGCTCTAAAACATTATATGCAAGTGCATGCTGTTCAAATGACACTCTAAAACATTATATGCGAATGCATGCTGTACAGCTGACAGTCTAAAACATTATTTACAAGTGAATGTTGTTCAGCTGACACTCTAAAACATTATTTGCGAGTGCCTTCAGGTGAGCTGATGCTCTAAAACATTATATGCGAGTGCATGCTATACAGCTGACGCTCTAAAACATTATTTTCAAGTGCATGTTGTTCAGCTGACACTCTAAAACATTTGCAAGTGCCTTCAGGCGAGCTGATGCTCTAAAACATTATATGCGAGTGCATGCTGTTCAAATGACGCTCTAAAACATTATATGCGAGTGAATGCTGTACAGCTGATGCCCTAAAACATTATATTCGAGTGCATGCTGTTCAGCTGACCCTATAAAAAAAATTGAGTTGAGGGCCTGCAGTTGAGCTGACCCTATAAAAAAATTTGAGTTGAGGGCCTGCAGTTAAGCTAACCCTATAAAAAAAAATTAGAGTGGAGGGAATATATACAATCTGGATGAGGAGGAGGAGTAGAAAACAAGATTCAACCATATACTCTTTTTTTGTGGTGGAAAAGGTGCATGGGAATAAACTACAGTAGTTTGAGTACATTATAAATGATAGATTGAAATTGCCTTTATGTTCATCATCAGCTCAGCTCTTCTCTGGTGGAGTTGCGAAGTCAGGGACAATCCAGGCCTTCTTAATTTTTATCCGAGTCAACCTGTCAGCAATGCCAGTGAACAAGTGGATACGCTTATCTGTTATAATGCCACCAGCAGCACTAAATACACGCTCAGACAAAACGCTGGCGGCAGGGCAGGCCAGCACCTCCAAGGCGTAGAGCGCAAGTTCGTGCCACGTGTCCAGCTTGGACACCCAGTAGTTGTAAGGCACTGAGGGATCATTTAGGACACTGACACGGTCTGCTATGTATTCCTTCACCATCTTCTAAAACGTTTCCCTCCTTGTACCATTAGGCCGTGCTTAAGGGTAAGGTTGCTGGCGGGGATTCATGAAAGTGTCCCATGCCTTGGAGAGTGTTGCCCTGCCTTTGTTGGAACTGCTATGTGTTCCCCTTGTCTCCCTTCCTCAGTTGCCTAAGGAAGTACGGACTCTGCCGGCCGCGTTGTCAGATGGAAAATTTTGGAGCAATCTATCAACAAGTACCTTCTGGTATTGCACCGTTTTACTCGTCCACCAGAAGAATGAGAGATGAGAAGTTCTCTTTGTAGCAGGGGTCGAGAAGGGTGAACACCCAGCAATCCGTGTTATCTAAAATGTGTATAACGCGAGTGTCTTGGGAAAGGCAGCCTAACATGAAGTCAGCCATTTGTGCCAGACTACCAACAGGCAAGATGTCGATGTTAACATCAGGATGACTCTCCATCCCCTCCTCCTCCTCTTCTGCCCATCCATGCTGAACAGATGGAATTAAAGTTCCATGGGTACTACCTTCTGTAGCAGAGGCAACTGTCTCCGGCTCCTCCTCCTCTTCATGGTCCAATTCGTGCTTAGAAGACAAACTGTGGGTGGTCTGGCTATCACCCTGTGTAATGTCCTCCCCCATTTCCTCGTCTGCCACATTCAGAGCGTCGTCCTTAATTGTGAGCAGCGATCGTTTGAGTAGACACAGCAGTGGGATGGTTACGCTGATAATAGCGTTATCGCCACTAACCATCTGTGTGGATTCATCAAGGTTTTTTAAAACCTCACAGAGGTCTGACATCAATGCCCATTCCTCGCTTGTGAATAGTGGCATTTGACTCGAAAGACGACAACAATGTTGCAGCTGGTATTCCACAACTGCCCTCTGCTGCTCACAAAGCCTGGCCAACATGTAGAACGTAGAGTTTCAGCGCATGCTCGCACAACAGTCGGTGAGCTGGAAGCCGCAAGCGCTGCTGCAGCTTTGAGAGACTGCCTGAAGATGTGGACGAATTGCAGAAATGGGCACACACGCGGCGCACCTTCAATAGTACCTCCTCGGAATATTCGAGTGTGGGATCGCTACCAACTGTTCGCACTGGTCCGACTTGGACAGTGTTGTCCTGCGCCGCCCAGCTAAGTTGGACATGAATCTGGGTATGGTGTATTTTTTTTTTCTGGTGCACTAGCAGCAGGTACAGTTTCATTGTGCAAGAAATTCAAAATGGTGGCTCACTCCAAACGAGATATAGGAACAGGTGCTACTAGCCCAATTAGAGGGACACCCACCCTGTGGTAAAATCGAAAATGCAAGCTATAGTAATGGGCGAGCACACTTCATTTGGCAATGTTAGTAAAATGTAATTAAATCACACAATAGTAGTACACGTGTATAACATGGGAATATAAAACAATATAGTAAAATACATTAAAATCCAATACAAAACCAAATGCAAGGTATGTACTTCATAAAAGCTGACACATACGTCTGGCAAAGTCCACAAGATGTTATAGCTGCTGTTGGGAAAGTTCCTAATTCACACAGTAATCAACTAATTATATTGTGCTAGAATTCTGGATAATGTTGATTAGAATCCCTTAGAGATAAGTCCATATATAAATATAGGTATATGTCCCAAATGTTTACTGTGCAAATATTCAGGAACTTGAATGTTCCAAAGATCGTTAGGAAGTCAGTCTCTTGGTTGATATGCTCCAATAGTCATTAGTGTTTTTTTGGCCACATATATTATGGTCAGTATGTTGATAGCTTATAACTTATGCTTGAGTCCTCTTACCTTCCTCAACGTTTCAGGTGAGGGTCGGGCAGCGCGGGACAATGCCGGCGTCTCACTCCTTACCACTCTAGCCGGCTTACCCGAAATATCGCGGGAGTTCGGACGGGACTTGCAGTGTATGCTTCGTCCGTGCTTCTTACTCTTCCGGCTTGGTACAGAGGAAGGAATCATTTCGGTCTGTGAATCCTAGGACCGGTAATATTTTGACTGTCCTTTGGATTCGATTTTCATAGCGTGGCCACGTTTATGACTGCGGAGGTGCTTTTTGCAGGTATCCGATCCGGACCAGACGCGTTTCGGGAATTAGCTTTCCCTTCATCAGTGGTATCGAGACACCTGTTAGCCTCCGCCTTTTATTTACAAATAAGCACCCAAATTGTGGAGAACTGGATTTCCGTCTAAAATAGGAACTTTTCCTGCGTTTTTGTGCATGCGTTTTTCATGCTTTTTGGTACATGTGCGTTTTTTCTGCTAGATGTTCCTTTTACCCTCGTGGACTTATGGTATAAACAAATTTGCTATTTGTGATTGCCTTGCAGAATTATGTCATTTTCAAATTTGTAATCACATAAATATACTTTCATGACCATGAATGGTTATGTCTTAACATCCTACTTCAATACCTATTCTTCGTATATACTGTAATATTTAAAATACCAATAAACCTTTTTTTATCAATAAAAAATTTCTTGTTTAAAATCTACATTTATTTAAAAAGAATTTTTAAAAATCATAAAATTCGAGGATAGATTCATGGCGAATATTTTATAATTGTCTTTCTAACTTTTAATAATATACCCATATATTTGATTATCAAATTGTAGATAATTTTAATCAATATATCTTGTAAGTGATATATGAACAAAACGGATTTATGGATGTATATGAGGTTGAGTGGGACATTGATTGAGTTGTGTGGGGCTGGGGGCCCCAGTCCGAGTCAACGACACAGTGCCGATAAATGGCCAAACTGCGGCGTATGAGTCGGCTCTGGGGCACCCAGCCTACAGAAACCCAAAGATTTCAAGTTCAGCATTCAGACCCGCTGGTAACATCGATCCGAACTCATATATACGTCTTGACTCAATCTTGGACATCTGTTTGATATAGTTGCCCCCTCGCCAGTGTACATCTACCTTCTCCAGTGCCATGAAAACCAGATTGGATGGATCTTTGTTATGGACATCTCTGAAATGCTTGGACAGACAATGCTTGTCATATCCCTTCCGTATATTAGATATATGTTCTGCCAATCTGGTTTTCATAGGTCGTTTGGTTCGTTCGACAGTTTCATTGTGCCCAGAGCCACGCCCTCTGCGTGCACCATCAGCATCACGCCCACTTCCCCGTCCCTTAGTGCTCGCCTTCTTCATATTAATGGTTTTGTCACTAGATGTGGCGCAGATTGTTTTACAGTTCGCTAAAGACACAGTTTTCCGATGCAGGACAGTATATGTTACAGAAACCCACAGAATATGGACACTATATTAGGCCCAGTTTATTGGAATCTGCAATACAGACACTTTTTTCTGATGTAGTACAGTATTGGTTACAGAACACTACAGATTATGGACACTATATTAGGCCTAAATTATTGGAATCTGCAATACAGCCACTGTTTTCTGATGTAGTTCAATATTGGTTACAGAACACCACAGATTATGGACACTATATTAGGCCCAGATTATTGGAATCTGCAATATAGACACCGTTTTCTGACGTAGTACAGTATTGGTTACAGAACACCACAGATTATGGACACTATATTAGGCCCAGATTATTGGAATCTGCAATACAGACACCGTTTTCTGATGTAGTACAGTATTGGTTATAGAACACAACAGAACATGGACAGTATATTAGGCCAAGAATATTGGAATCTGCAATACAGACACTGTTTTCTGATGTAGTACAGTATTGTTTACAGAACATCACAGATTATGGACACTATATTAGGCCCAGATTATTGGAATCTACAATACAGACACTGTTTTCTGATATTGTACAGTATTGGTTACAGAACACCACAGAATATGGATACTATATTAGGCCCAGCTTATTGGAATCTGCAATACAAACACTGTTTTCTGATGTAGTACAGTATTAGTTACAGAACACTACAGATTATGGACACTATATTAGGCCCAGATTATTGGAATCTACAATACAGACACTGTTTTCTGATGTAGTACAGTATTGGTTACAGAACACCACAGAATATGGACACTATATTAGGCCCATCTTATTGGAATCTGCAATATAGACACTGTTTTCTGGTGTAGTACATTATTGGTTACAGAACACTACAGATTATGGACACTATATTAGGCCTAGATTATTGGAATCTGCAATACAGACACTGTTTTCTGACGTAGTACAGTATTGGTTACAGAACATCAGATTATGGACACCAGATTAGGCCCAGATTATTGGAATCTGCAATACAGACACTGTTTTCTGATGTAGTACAGTATTAGTTACAGAACACTACAGATTATGGACACTATATTAGGCCCAGATTATTGGAATCTACAATACAGACACTGTTTTCTGATGTAGTACAGTATTGGTTACAGAACACCACAGAATATGGACACTATATTAGGCCCAGATTATTGGAATCTGCAATATAGACACTGTTTTCTGATGTAGTACATTATTGGTTACAGAACACTACAGATTATGGACACTATATTAGGCCCAGATTATTGGAATTTGCAATACAGACACTGTTTTCTGATGTAGTAGAGTATTGGTTACAGAACACCACATATTATGGACACTATATAAGGCCCAAATTATTGGAATTTGCAAATCAGACACTGTTTTCTGATATAGTACAGTATTGGTTACAGAAGACCACAGATTATAGACACTATATTAGGCCCAGATTATTGGAATTTTCAAATCAGACACTGTTTTCTGATGTAGTACAGTATTGGTTAGAGAACACCACAGATTATGGACACTACATTAGGACCAGATTATTGGAATCTGCAATACAGACACAGTTTTCTGATGTAGTACAGTATTGGTTACAGAACACCACAGATTATGGACACTACATTAGGCCCAGCTTATTGGAATCTGCATCACAGACACTGTTTTATGATGTAGTACAATATTGTTTACAGAACACTACAGATTATTGACACTATATTAGGCCTAGATTATTGGAATCTGCAATACAGCCACTGTTTTCTGATGTAGTACAGTATTGGTTAAAGAACACATCAGATTAGGGACACCAGATTAGGCCCAGTTTATTGGAATCTGCAATACAGACACTGTTTTTTGATGTAGTTTAGTGTTGGATATAGAACACCACAGAATATGGACACTACATTAGGCCCAGTTTATTGGAATCTGCAATACAGACACTGTTTTCTGACGTAGTACAGTATTGGTTACAGAACACCTCAGAATATGGACACTATATTAGGCCCATATTATTGGAATTTGCAATACAGACACAGTTTTCGGATGCAGGACAGTATATGTTACAGAACACCACATATTATGGACACTATATTAGGCCCAGATTATTGGAATTTGCAATACAGATACAGTTTTCGGATGCAGGACACTATATGTCACAGAAATTCACAGTGTATGGCCACTGTATTAGGCCCAGATTAGTTAAATTTGCCCTAATGAAACAGTTTTCGGATGGCGTACTGTTTATGTCACAGAAAGCCACACACTATGGACACTAGATTAGGCCCAGATTAGTTAAATTTGCCCTAAAGAAACAGTTTTCGGATGGCATACTGTATATGTCACAGAAAACAACACACTATGGATACTAGATTAGGCCCAGAATTTTTTAATTTACGCTAAAGAAACAGTTTTCAGATGGAGTACTGTATATGTCACGGATGTGTATTACACGCACACACTACAGAGACAGAAGATGAGGTCTGGCTCCTGATTATTTTAATTTACACTAAAGAAATAGTTTTAGGATGGAGTACTGTATATGTCACGGATGTGTATTAAACTCACACTATAGACAATAAATGTGGCACTGATTATTTGAATTTACGCAAAAGGACACAGTCTGCGGATAATGTACAGTATATTTCACTAATAGGTATTAAAGAAAAATATCTTGAGGCTTTCAAACACACACACAGTAGTCCTTAAAAGGACTTTGGGGTCTTTGAAAGGCTTTTGGTAGTAAAAACAGTAAATTCCTCTCCCTTTCTCTCAAATGTCCCTTCCTCAGCACGAATGTCCCTGAGGCTACTTTCACACTAGCGTTCGGAGCGGGTCCGTCTGATTTTTCATCAGACGGATCCGCTCCTATAATGCAGACGTTTGCATCCGTTCAGAACGGATCCGTCTGCATTATAACTTAGAAAAATTTCTAAGTGTGAAAGTAGCCTGAGCGGATCCGTCCAGACTTTACATTGAAAGTCAATGGGGGACGGATCCGTTTGAAGATTGAGCCATATAGTGTCATTTTCAAGCGGATCCGTCCCCATTGACTTACATTGTAAGTCTGGACGGATCCGCTGCAAGCAGCGTTCAGGTGTCCGCTCACTGAGCGGAGCGGAGGCTGAACGCTGGCAGACTGATGCATTCTCAGCGGATCCGCCTCCACTGAGAATGCATTAGGGCCGGGCGGCTGCGTTCGGGGCCGCTTGTGAGCCCCTTCAAACGGAGCTCACGAGCGGACACCTGAACGCAGGTGTGAAAGTAGCCTGAGACTGATCAATTTAGCGCAGGTAAAAATATATTGCTGCTCTAAAATACGCACACACACACAGTAGTCCTTAACCCCTTAGGGACCCATGACGTATAGGTACGGCATGGTTACCGAGTCCTTAAGGACCCATGACATACTGGTACGTCATGTGTTGTTCCGATCACCGCCGCCCGAAGTATTGGAATGTATTGTAAAGGATTAGACCCCCAAAAGTTCAAGTCCCAAAGTGGAACAAAAAATAAAGTGAAAAAAAAGTTGAAAAAATAACGTTTTCCCCCCAAAAAATTAAAAGTTTCAAGTAAAAATAAACAAAAATATAATTTCCCCCAAATAAAGAAAAAAAAATTGGTAAAAAATAGGGGGAAAAAGTATACATATTAGGTATTGCCATGTCCGTATCGACCGGCTCTATAAACATATCACATGACCTAACCCCTCAGATGAACACCGTAAAAAATAAAAAAATAAAAACTGTGCTAAATAAACAATTTTTTGTCACCTTACATCACTAAAAGTACAACAGCAAGCGATCAAAAAGGCGTTTGCCCACCAAAATAGTACCAATCTAACCATCACCTCATCCCGCAAAAAATGAGCCCGTACCTGAGACAATCGCCCCAAAAAAATAAAAACTATGGCTCAGAATATGGAGACACTAAAACATAATTTTTTTTGTTTTAAAAAAACTGTTATTGTGTAAAACTTACTTAAATAAAAAAAAAGCATACATATTTGGTATCGCCGCATTCGTATCGACCGCCTCTATAAAAATATCACATGACCTAACCCCTCAGATGAACACCGTAAAAAAAAAAAAAAAAAAACTGTGCTAAATAAACAATTTTTTGTCACCTTACATCACAAAAAGTGTAATAGCAAGCGATCAAAAAGTCATATGCACCCCAAAATAGTGCCAATCAAACAGTCATCTCATCCCACAAAAAAATGAGACCCTACTTAAGATAATCGCCCAAAAACTGAAAAAACTATGGCTCTCAGAATATGGAGACACTAAAACATTATTATTTTTTTTTTAAATGATATTATTGTGTAAAACTTACATAAATAAATAAAAATATACATATTAGGTATCGCCGCGTCAGAATCGACCGGCTCTATAAAAATATCACATGACCTAACCCCTCAGGTGAACACCGTAAAAAATAAAAAATAAAAACTGTGCTAAACATCACAAAAAGTGTAATAGCAAGCGATCAAAAAAAATCACACGCACCCCAAAATAGTGCCAATAAAACCGTCATCTCATACTGCAAAAATCATACCCTACCCAAGGTAATCGCCCAAAAACTTAAAAAATTATGGCTCTCAGACTATGGAAACAGTAAAACATGATTTTTTTGTTTCAAAAAAGAAATCATTGTATAAAACTTACATAAATAAAAAAAAGTAAACATATTAGGTATCGCCGCATCCGTGACAACCTGGTCTATAAAAATATCACATGATCTAACCTGTCAGATGAATGTTGTAAATAACAAAAAATAAAAACTGTGCCAAAACAGATATTTCTTGCTACCTTGCTTCACAAAAAGTGTAATATAGAGCAACCAAAAATCATATGTACCCTAAACTAGTACCAACAAAACTGCCACCCTATCCCGTAGTTTCTAAAATGGGGTCACTTTTTTGGAGTTTCTACTCTAGGGGTGCATCAGGGGGGCTTCAAATGGGACATGGTGTCAAAAAACCAGTCCAGCAAAACCTGCCTTCCAAAAACTGTATGGGATTCCTTTCCTTCTGCGCCCTGCCGTGTGTCTGTACAGTGGTTTACGACCACATATGGTGTGTTTTTGTAAACTACAGAATCAGGGCTATAAATATTGAGTTTGGTTTGGCTGTTAACCCTTGCTTTGTAACTGTAAAAAAATTATTAAAATGGAAAATCTGCCAAAAAAGTGAAATTTTGAAATTGTATCTCTATTTTCCATTAATTCTTGTGGAACACCTAAAGGGTTAACGATGTTTGTAAAATCAGTTTTGAATACCTTGAGGGGTGTAGTTTCTTAGATGGGGGTCACTTTTATGGAGTTTCTACTCTAGGGGTGCATCAGGGGGGCTTCAAATGGGACATGGTGTCAAAAAAACCAGTCCAGCAAAACCTGCCTTCCAAAAACTGTATGGCATTCCTTTCCTTCTGCGCCCTGCCGTGTGCCCGTACAGCGGTTTACGACCACATATGGGGTGTTTCTGTAAACTACAGAATCAGGGCCATAATATTGAGTTTGGTTTGGCTGTTAACCCTTGCTTTGTAACTGGAAAAAAAATTATTAAAATGGAAAATCTGCCAAAAAAGTGAAATTTTGAAATTGTATCTCTATTTTCCATTAATTCTTGTGGAACACCTAAAGGGTTAACAAAGTTTGTAAAATCAGTTTTGAATACCTTGAGGGGTGTAGTTTATAGAATGGGGTCATTTTTGGGTGGTTTCTATTATGTAAGCCTCGCAAAGTGATTTCAGACCTGAACTGGTCCCTAAGAATTGGGTTTTTGAAAATTTCTAAAAAATTTCAAGATTTGCTTCTAAACTACTAAGCCTTGTAACATCCCCAAAAAATAAAATATCATTCCCAAAATGATCCAAACATGAAGTAGACATATGGGGAATGTAAAGTAATAACTATTTTTGGAGGTATTTCTATGTATTATTGAAGTAGAGAAATTGAAACTTGGAAATTTGCAATTTTTTACAAATTTATGGTAAATTTGGTATTTTTTTATAAATAAAAATGAAATTTTTTTACTTCATTTTACCAGTGTCATGAAGTACAATATGTGACGAAAAAACTGTCTCAGAATGGCCTGGATAAGTCAAAGCGTTTTAAAGTTATCAGCACTTAAAGTGACACTGGTCAGATTTGCAAAAAATTGCCAAGTCCTTAAGTGAAATAGGGCTGAGTCCTTTCTTAGAATAATAACTGTGAATTTCGCTCCCTACACTGCCTTTCCCTTCCTACACTCTGCTCTCCCTAACTATGACTGATCCGAGCACATGTCATCGGGTGCTATATAGCACCCAATGACGCGTTCCGGCCAGCCAATCACTGTAATGCCAGCAGCCAACATGGCTACTGGCATTACAGTGATGGCAGTACTTACTAAACATGCGGGGAGGAGACTTGAGCATGGCTCTCGAGCCAAACCGGTATTTGGTCGAGCATGCTCACTCATCACTAGCTAGCCTCAATTCCCCTATTTAGTGAGATCCTGGCAAGCAGGCCAAGAGACAGGACATGCATAGTTTGTGCTGCAGGATCTATCCAGGATAACACCATTCCTGATTTAAAAGTTGCCAGAAAAGCAACTGTGCCAAAAGCAAGAGGGAAAGCAGAACAGACTACTACAAATGGTTGAGGGCCATTAAAGGGACAGTGCATGAACTATGAAAGTGAAAGTAATGTACATTTAAGGCTTTGGAATTAACTGCTTCCAGCACACACCAAACTATTGAGTAGTGATGGCCCGAATAGTTCTCCGGCGAATAGTTCCCGGCGAACATAGCTTGTTCGCGTTCGCCGCGGCCGGCGAACATATGCGATGTTCGGTCCGCTCCCTATACATCATCATTGAGTAAACTTTTTCTCAAGAAAATTTTTATTGTCAAATAAGCATAATAAATGGCAACAAGTATGCTGTGGATGCAGCCACTCAAAAAGTGAGACAAACACTTGAATTGAATGATTAGTGGACGCAGCCACCACTTTGATTGCTTGACAAATTTTATAATGTAGGAAGTCCTACGGCACCCGCTCGGGTGCTGCCAACGTAGAACTTAGGACAATAATAAGGAAAAGAACCAGAACGTTAGTACATTTAGTTACCAAGAAGGTAAATCAGGAATAAGGAAATAGGGAAAAAGAAAATGGAAATAATGAAAAGAAATTGATGGTCATAAAATTTTGTACGAAAGTTAAACCATACCAGGCCAGATTATGGTATCAATCAAGAATCCGGTTTGGGAAGCTTGATTAACGGGGCATAGGGAATTTTGCAAGCCAAGGAGACCAAGAGGCATGGAAATACTCCAACCTACCAGATCTCTGAGCCCATAGATGTTCAAAGATAACATGCGTGGAAATTCTTTCTGTTAGATCACTCAAGGAAGGAATCTTAGATGATTTCCAATGCTTAGCAATCAGGATTTTGGCCGATAGCAGAATATGACAGGTTAAAATCCTAAACTGTGTGGGAATCATATCGATATCTAATGATAAGAGTGCCATAGCTGGAGACATTGTAAAACTGAGGCCTATGACATCTTCTATTAGTCTTTTAACCTCAACCCAGAAGGGAAGGAGTCCAACGCATTCCCAAAATATGTGCATCAAGTTGCCAGGCATCGTTTGACAACGCCAACATGTATTCTCGACGTTGGGATAAAATCTAGTAAGTTTGACCGGGGTGAAGTACCAACGTGTGAGAAGTTTGAGATAACATTCTAACAGGTTAGAACATTTTGTAGCTTTATAGGTAGTTCTGATCGCATTTTGCCATTTGGCCAAAGGAAATGAGAGCTTAAGATCTCTTTCCCAGTTCAGGAAATGTGCTTTCTTTGTTAAGCGTTCATCTTTTATCACAATTTTATATAATGCACTTGTGGGAACCCGTGGAACTCCTTGTGTACAAAGCATGGTATTGAGAAGAACCCCTGGAAGTTTAACTTCTCTTTTAGGCCCTTTAGCTAGAAAGTGGACTACTCTGGTGAAATGGTAGCCATAAGAGTCCGGTAGGTCAAATGAGGCTTGCAAGCTCGCAAATGACTTAATGACATCTCCAGCATAGAAATCGTTTAGTACCTGTATCTAGGGATGAGCGAACCCGAACTAAATAGTTCGGGTTCGTACCGAATTTTGGGGTGTCCGTGACACGGACCCGAACCCGAACATTTTCGTAAAAGTCCGGGTTCGGGTTCGGTGTTCGGCGCTTTCTTGGCGCTTTTTGAAAGGCTGCAAAGCAGCCAATCAACAAGCGTCATACTACTTGGCCCAAGAGGCCATCACAGCCATGCCTACTATTGGCATGGCTGTGATTGGCCAGTGCACCATGTGACCCAGCCTCTATTTAAGCTGGAGTCACGTAGCGCCGCACGTCACTCTGCTATGATCAGTATAGGGAGAGGTTGCAGCTGCGACGTTAGGGCGAGATTAGGCAGATTAACTCCTCCAAAAGACTTCATTCTGTGATCGATCTGCAGCTGTGGATCATTGAAGTGCTATTATTGACTTGCTCACTTTTTTGAGGCTGCCCAGAGCGTTTTTAGATCACTTTTTTTCTGGGGTGATCGGCGGCCATTTTGTGACTTGTGGTGCGCCAGCACGAGCTACCACCAAGTGTATTTAACCATCGATAGTGTGGTTATTTTGTGCTATATCCTACATCAGCTGCAGGCTGAGCCTGTGTCACCGAAGTGCATTTAACCATCAACAGTCTGGTTATTTTTTGGCCATATACTACATCAGCTGCAGGCTGAGCCTGTTTCACCCAAGTGCATTTAACCATCAACAGTCTGATTATTTTTTGGCCATATACTACATCAGCTGCAGGCTGAGCCTGTGTCACCCAAGTGCATTTAACCATCAACAGTGTGGTTATTTTTTGGCCATATATTACATCAGGGGCAAGTTGAGCCTGTCACCCAGCGCCTAAAAAATAGACCTGACATTTCTATTCAACCAAATCTGCACAGTTTTAGCTGGTCAAGTTATTTGTAGTGACCGTCAAAGCAGACTTTTTGTTCTGGGTTGAAAAAGCATTCCCAAATTTGCCATTCTGAAAATAACTAGTTTGTGGTATTTGAGGCCTACTTGAAATCTATCCCAAAAAGAAAATCTTACATTGAAGTTATTGATAGTGTCATTCAGAAAAACCTAAGACACACGCTAGCGTGCTGATAGAAGTGTCATTCTGTGATTAAACCTATAACTGTCACACAGCGCAAAAAAAAACAGGTCTCACATCTCAATTCAACCAAATCTGCACAGTTTTAGCTGGTCAAGTTATTTGTAGTGACCGTCAAAGCAGACTTTTTGTTCTGGGTTGAAAAAGCATTCCCAAATTTGCCATTCTGAAAATAACTAGTTTGTGGTATTTCAGGCCTACTTGAAATCTATCCCAAAAAGAAAATCTTACATTGAAGTTATTGATAGTATCATTCAGAAAAACCTAAGACACACGCTAGCGTGCTGATAGAAGTGTCGTTCTGTGATTAAACCTATAACTGTCACACAGCGCAAAAAAAAACAGGTCTCACATCTCTATTCAACCAAATCTGCACAGTTTTAGCTGGTCAAGTTATTTGTAGTGACCGTAAAAGCAGACTTTTTGTTCTGGGTTGAAAAAGCATTCCCAAATTTGCCATTCTGAAAATAACTAGTTTGTGGTATTTCAGGCCTACTTGAAATCTATCCCAAAAAGAAAATCTTACATTGAAGATATTGATAGTATCATTCAGAAAAACCTAAGACACACGCTAGCGTGCTGATAGAAGTGTCATTCTGTGATTAAACCTATAACTGTCACACAGCGCAAAAAAAAACAGGTCTCACATCTTTATTCAACCAAATCTGCACAGTTTTAGCTGGTCAAGTTATTTGTAGTGACCGTCAAAGCAGACTTTTTGTTCTGGGTTGAAAAAGCATTCCCAAATTTGCCATTCTGAAAATAACTAGTTTGTGGTATTTCAGGCCTACTTGAAATCTATCCCAAAAAGAAAATCTTACATTGAAGTTATTGATAGTATCATTCAGAAAAACCTAAGACACACGCTAGCGTGCTGATAGAAGTGTCATTCTGTGATTAAACCTATAACTGTCACACAGCGCAAAAAAAAACAGGTCTCACATCTTTATTCAACCAAATCTGCACAGTTTTAGCTGGTCAAGTTATTTGTAGTGACCGTCAAAGCAGACTTTTTGTTCTGGGTTGAAAAAGCATTCCCAAATTTGCCATTCTGAAAATAACTAGTTTGTGGTATTTCAGGCCTACTTGAAATCTATCCCAAAAAGAAAATCTTACATTAAAGTTATTGATAGTATCATTCAGAAAAACCTAAGACACACGCTAGCGTGCTGATAGAAGTGTCATTCTGTGATTAAACCTATAACTGTCACACAGCGCAAAAAAAAAACAGGTCTCACATCTCTATTCAACCAAATCTGCACAGTTTTAGCTGGTCAAGTTATTTGTAGTGACCGTCAAAGCAGACTTTTTGTTCTGGGTTGAAAAAGCATTCCCAAATTTGCCATTCTCAAAATAACTAGTTTCTGGTATTTGAGGCCTACTTGAAATCTATCCCAAAAAGGATATCTTACATTGAAGGTACTGATAGTGTCATTCAGAAAAACCTAAGACACACGCTACCGTGCAGATAGAAGTCTGATTCTGTGATTAAACCTTAACCTGTCACACAGTGCAAAAAAAAAACAGGTCTCACATTTCTTTCAATGGTCTGCCGGGTGTTCACTCCAAGGTCATGGAAGTCACGCCTGCGGCCACCCCGTTCTCCGAGGGATATGTCCTGAAATCCAGCTGAAAGCTGCAGAACATCAGTCGGAGGTCTCTCCACTACTGGCGGGCCTCTCTGGCGTCCTCTTTCCACAAGCAAAGGCTCGGCTGGTGGCTGCTGGGGTCTTTCAATGCGTCTAGGTTCTTGAGCCTCTTGCTCCTGTCCAGGCTGTCCTTGGCTGGGCTGCCCCCTGGCACGTGCTCTTCCGCGGGCTCTGGCTCGTCCACTCATCTTCTATTCCTGAGAGGATATAAACCGCTAATAAGGTCAATCTGCCGCCTAGCAGCTCCGCCGTGGCACAATCACCTCAGAACTCGCACACTGGTGACTTTAGGTATCTTCACTGGTCACTTTGAGCAGAATGATGACATCCGAGTCACGGCACCAAATGTAACCCTCTTTTCCTTGCACCATCTGCGACACCTCCAGCTTTCACACTCACTCGGTCACCAGCTCCTCCAGGCATAAACTCTAAGTGGACTCTAAGGGACGAGACTCAGGTCTTCTGTGGTTTAAAGCTTTATTGAGGTGTAGTGCACTTGGCTGGAGCCTGTAATACAACAGGGAAACACTGCCACTATGTGGTATACAGCCAGGTCACCAGCCCACCTATATCATAACAGGCAGTCATTATATTACATTCCCACATACATGTTACAGGATATAACAAAGCATACAGAAAAATGAACAAGAGAAAATCATTTACAAAGATATTGCAGCAGGGTGACCTGGAATACAGCATGTCTTGCAGCCATTTTAGGAAGAACACATGTCTCTTTAACTGTACATCATCTAGTCAGCCTAGCATGTGCTGCAGGGTTTAAAGGCTGCTAAAAAACATACAGTCACCTCTTTACATTCTACAGAACTATTATGGGTATATATTATAACTTTTTACAATAGATAAATGAACTTTAGCTTTAGAGAACTTAGACAGAGATCCTACCTCCTTCACAGTAAATGTCTGCACTGAGGAGACCAAACCAAGTAGCAGAATACACAGGGGGCTTTCTGGAAGAGTCCACTGTAAAGACTCTGTCTGTTAAAACTTTCCTCAGTTATCTAATAGCACATTTGAAGAGGTTTATTTAGCATGTCCTGACTCTCTGCTAACAGCTTATGAATATATGGAACTATATTTAACAAGTGATCATTGCTGCAGCTCCTGTATATTGGTATGACCCTATTGCAAACCTGCAGACTGGATATTTGGTGAAACTTCATGTGGTTCATATCGACTGTACTACACCACTGACTTGGTGCCTGGGCCTAAATATGTGACAGTGGCCTGTTCCAGTGGTGGGTGACGTGATGCCTGATTCTCTGCTATGACATGAAGACAGATTCTGTGCTGACATAAGGCCAGATTCTCTGTTACGGGACCTCTCTCCTCTGCCTGGGCCTAAATGTGTGACAGTGGCCTGTTCCAGTGGTGGGTGACGTGATGCCTGATTCTCTGCTATGACATGAAGACAGATTCTGCGCTGACATAAGGCCAGATTCTCTGTTACAGGACCTCTCTCCTCTGCCTGGGTGCCTGGGCCTAAATGTGTGACAGTGGCCTGTTCCAGTGGTGGGTGACGTGAAGCCTGATTCTCTGCTATGACATGAAGACAGATTCTGTGCTGACATAAGGCCAGATTCTCTGTTACGGGACCTCTCTCCTCTGCCTGGGTGCCTGGGCCTAAATGTGTGACAGTGGCCTGTTCCAGTGGTGGGTGACGTGAAGCCTGATTCTCTGCTATGACATGAAGACAGATTCTGTGCTGACATAAGGCCAGATTCTCTGTTACGGGACCTCTCTCCTCTGCCTGGGTGCCTGGGCCTAAATGTGTGACAGTGGCCTGTTCCAGTGGTGGGTGACGTGAAGCCTGATTCTCTGCTATGACATGAAGACAGATTCTGTGCTGACATAAGGCCAGATTCTCTGTTACGGGACCTCTCTCCTCTGCCTGGGTGCCTGGGCCTAAATGTGTGACAGTGGCCTGTTCCAGTGGTGGGTGACGTGAAGCCTGATTCTCTGCTGTGACATGAAGACAGATTCTGTGCTGACATAAGGCCAGATTCTCTGTTACGGGACCTCTCTCCTCTGCCTGGGTGCCTGGGCCTAAATGTGTGACAGTGGCCTGTTCCAGTGGTGGGTGACGTGAAGCCTGATTCTCTGCTATGACATGAAGACAGATTCTGTGCTGACATAAGGCCAGATTCTCTGTTACGGGACCTCTCTCCTCTGCCTGGGTGCCTGGGCCTAAATGTGTGACAGTGGCCTGTTCCAGTGGTGGGTGACGTGATGCCTGATTCTCTGCTATGACATGAAGACAGATTCTGCGCTGACATAAGGCCAGATTCTCTGTTACGGGACCTCTCTCCTCTGCCTGGGTGCCTGGGCCTAAATGTGTGACATTGGCCTGTTCCAGTGGTGGGTGACGTGAAGCCTGATTCTCTGCTATGACATGAAGACAGATTCTGTGCTGACATAAGGCCAGATTCTCTGTTACGGGACCTCTCTCCTCTGCCTGGGTGCCTGGGCCTAAATGTGTGACAGTGGCCTGTTCCAGTGGTGGGTGACGTGATGCCTGATTCTCTGCTATGACATGAAGACAGATTCTGCGCTGACATAAGGCCAGATTCTCTGTTACGGGACCTCTCTCCTCTGCCTGGGTGCCTGGGCCTAAATGTGTGACAGTGGCCTGTTCCAGTGGTGGGTGACGTGAAGCCTGATTCTCTGCTATGACATGAAGACAGATTCTGTGCTGACATAAGGCCAGATTCTCTGTTACGGGACCTCTCTCCTCTGCCTGGGTGCCTGGGCCTAAATGTGTGACAGTGGCCTGTTCCAGTGGTGGGTGACGTGAAGCCTGATTCTCTGCTATGACATGAAGACAGATTCTGTGCTGACATAAGGCCAGATTCTCTGTTACGGGACCTCTCTCCTCTGCCTGGGTGCCTGGGCCTAAATGTGTGACAGTGGCCTGTTCCAGTGGTGGGTGACGTGAAGCCTGATTCTCTGCTATGACATGAAGACAGATTCTGTGCTGACATAAGGCCAGATTCTCTGTTACGGGACCTCTCTCCTCTGCCTGGGTGCCTGGGCCTAAATGTGTGACAGTGGCCTGTTCCAGTGGTGGGTGACGTGAAGCCTGATTCTCTGCTGTGACATGAAGACAGATTCTGTGCTGACATAAGGCCAGATTCTCTGTTACGGGACCTCTCTCCTCTGCCTGGGTGCCTGGGCCTAAATGTGTGACAGTGGCCTGTTCCAGTGGTGGGTGACGTGAAGCCTGATTCTCTGCTATGACATGAAGACAGATTCTGTGCTGACATAAGGCCAGATTCTCTGTTACGGGACCTCTCTCCTCTGCCTGGGTGCCTGGGCCTAAATGTGTGACAGTGGCCTGTTCCAGTGGTGGGTGACGTGATGCCTGATTCTCTGCTATGACATGAAGACAGATTCTGCGCTGACATAAGGCCAGATTCTCTGTTACGGGACCTCTCTCCTCTGCCTGGGTGCCTGGGCCTAAATGTGTGACAGTGGCCTGTTCCAGTGGTGGGTGACGTGAAGCCTGATTCTCTGCTATGACATGAAGACAGATTCTGTGCTGACATAAGGCCAGATTCTCTGTTACGGGACCTCTCTCCTCTGCCTGGGTGCCTGGGCCTAAATGTGTGACAGTGGCCTGTTCCAGTGGTGGGTGACGTGATGCCTGATTCTCTGCTATGACATGAAGACAGATTCTGCGCTGACATAAGGCCAGATTCTCTGTTACGGGACCTCTCTCCTCTGCCTGGGTGCCTGGGCCTAAATGTGTGACAGTGGCCTGTTCCAGTGGTGGGTGACGTGAAGCCTGATTCTCTGCTATGACATGAAGACAGATTCTGTGCTGACATAAGGCCAGATTCTCTGTTACGGGACCTCTCTCCTCTGCCTGGGTGCCGGGGCCTAAATGTGTGACAGTGGCCTGTTCCAGTGGTGGGTGACGTGAAGCCTGATTCTCTGCTATGACATGAATACAGATTCTGCGCTGACATAAGGCCAGATTCTCTGTTACGGGACCTCTCTCCTCTGCCTGGGTGCCTGGGCCTAAATGTGTGACAGTGGCCTGTTCCAGTGGTGGGTGACGTGAAGCCTGATTCTCTGCTATGACATGAATACAGATTCTGCGCTGACATAAGGCCAGATTCTCTGTTTCGGGACCTCTCTCTTCTGCCTGGGTGCCTGGGCCTAAATGTGTGACAGTGGCCTGTTCCAGTGGTGGGTGACGTGAAGCCTGATTCTCTGCTATGACATGAATACAGATTCTGCGCTGACATAAGGCCAGATTCTCTGTTACGGGACCTCTCTCCTCTGCCTGGGTGCCTGGGCCTAAATGTGTGACAGTGGCCTGTTCCAGTGGTGGGTGACGTGAAGCCTGATTCTCTGCTATGACATGAATACAGATTCTGCGCTGACATAAGGCCAGATTCTCTGTTACGGGACCTCTCTCCTCTGTCTGGGTGCCGGGGCCTAAATGTGTGACAGTGGCCTGTTCCAGTGGTGGGTGACGTGAAGCCTGATTCTCTGCTATGACATGAACACAGATTCTGCGCTGACATAAGGCCAGATTCTCTGTTACGGGACCTCTCTCCTCTGCCTGGGTGCCTGGGCCTAAATGTGTGACAGTGGCCTGTTCCAGTGGTGGGTGACGTGATGCCTGATTCTCTGCTATGACATGAAGACAGATTCTGCGCTGACATAAGGCCAGATTCTCTGTTACGGGACCGCTCTCCTCTGTCTGGGTGCCGGGGCCTAAATGTGTGACAGTGGCCTGTTCCAGTGGTGGCTGACGTGAAGCCTGATTCTCTGCTATGACATGAAGACAGATTCTGCGCTGACATAAGGCCAGATTCTCTGTTACGGGACCGCTCTCCTCTGTCTGGGTGCCGGGGCCTAAATGTGTGACAGTGGCCTGTTCCAGTGGTGGGTGACGTGAAGCCTGATTCTCTGCTATGACATGAAGACTGATTCTGCGCTGACATGAAGCCAGATTCTCTGCCATGGCATGAAGAGACTGATTCTCTGCTGACATGAAGCCAGATTCTTTGCTATGGCATGAAGAGACTGATTCTCTGCTGACGTGAAGCCAGATTCTCTGCTATGGGACCTCTGTCCAATTGATATTGGTTCATTTTTATTTTTTTTATTTTAATTTTAATTCATTTCCCTATCCACATTTGTTTGCAGGGGATTTACCTACATGTTGCTGCCTTTTGCAGCCCTCTGGCTCTTTCCTGGGCTGTTTTACAGCCTTTTTAGTGCCCAAAAGTTCGGGTCCCCATTGACTTCAATGGGGTTCGGGTTCGGGACGAAGTTCGGGTCGGGTTCGGATCCCGAACCCGAACATTTCCGGGAAGTTCGGCCGAACTTCTCGATCCCGAACATCCAGGTGTTCGCTCAACTCTACCTGTATCCCAGCTTTCCGCCAGCCACTCACCGAGAAGTCTGAGATATAATATTGCAAGATCTCTATGGGGATCTGTATAGATTTCAACGGTGTCGTAGGATCCACCTGTTGTAACATTAATTTCCATGTTTGAATAGATGCTTTCATTGTCAGTGCTGTGGGTAGTGGAAAGTTCCTGTCTATAGCATATAATAAAAGAAGAGAGTGGAGAGATTTGCCTTTGTTAAGATCTACCTCTATCTGTTTCCAGCTTGGATATTGCTCTTGGCTGAACCAAAGTTTTAGCTGCTTGAAAATAAAAGAGTTGTAGTATCCCTGAAGATTCGGGACTCCTAGGCCTCCATGAGATCTATGGCTGTAGAGTATAGAGGCCGTTATTCTGTGAGGGCCTTTATTCCAAATAAAGGAAAGCATTTGAGACTTAAATTTAGTAATGACTGAAGCAGGGATTGGAATAGGAAGTGTACGAAACAGATATAGGATCTTTGGGAGTACCATCATTTTATATATTACTACTCGCCCTAGCCAGGACAGTTCTATTTTGGAGTATCTTATCAAGTCGGTTTGAAGAGAATTGTACAGCGCATCGTAGTTACTTTTGACTAACCTAGAGAGAGGGAAGCAAATTTGGACACCTAGATAGGTAATAGAGTCTGCTGCCCATTGAAAAGGGAATTCATTTTCTAACACCTTTCTCAGAGATGGAGGGACCTTGATAGCTAATATCTGTGATTTGGACTCATTAACCTTATAGTACGATACTTCTCCAAATTCTTTAATAATCTGTAAAGCAGCCCGTAAGGAAGGTATGGGGTCAGTTACGGAGAGGATGACGTCATCGGCAAACAGCCCTATTTTATGCTGACGATTGCCCGCTGGGATACCCCGTATCTTATCTGACATCCTTATCATTTCCGCGAAGGGCTCCATTACCATTAAAAAGAGGAAAGGTGAGAGGGGACAGCCCTGGCGTGTACCATTTGTAATTAAAAAAGGGGAGGACAAGGACCCGTTTACCAATACCTTAGCTGAGGGGTAGTATAATGAGCTAGAATTGCATTCTTTATATGGCCATTAAACCCAAACTTGTCTAACACTGCTGACGCAAATCCCCAATGAATTCGGTCGAACGCCTTCTCTGCGTCCAAAGTAAGAAGCAGAGAAGGCGTCGCCATAATCCCAGCTTTCTGCAAAAGACCCAGTGTCCTCCGAGTACCATCTGGTGCCTCTCTGCCCTTTGTAAAGCCCACTTGATCACTATGAATTAACATAGGCAAGATTTTCAGAAGCCTATGAGCAAGCAGTTTGGCATATAACTTTATGTCACAGTTAAGAAGGGAAATCGGGCGGAAATTTGCAGGAGAATCTGTTGCTTTCCCTGGTTTTGGTATGGTAACAATTGTAGCTTGCAACATTTCAGATGGAAATTGTTCCCCGATTAATACTCTATTAAAAAGCTTCACTAGATGAGGCTGTAAAATAGAGGAGAATATCTGGTAATATTCGTTGGAAAATCCATCTGGGCCGAGTGATTTGTTAGCTTTAAGAGACTTGATAGTAACCTCAACTTCGGAATTAGAAATTGGGGAATTTAATTCCGCCAGTTGTTCAGAGCTTAGAGAGGGCAGTTTAACTTTTTGAAGGAAAGAGGCAATGTTCCCTGCGGATGGTTGGGATGTGGAGGTGTCTTTGTTAAGGTTATATAACTTCGAGTAGTATTGGTTAAATGCCTCTGCTATTTTATTTGGATGGGTGATTTTAGATATCTTATCTGGGGCTAGTATATAAGGAATATTAATTTTCTGAGCTAGTGGTTTTACTTTCCTCGCCATTAATCTACTTGGTTTATTGTAGGATTTGTAGTATGACAAACGCATAGATGTTAGTTGACGATCATAATCTATTTGGAGAGTAGAGTGAATTTCATGTCTTAGGGACATTAATTTTTTATGGAGTATTAAAGATGGATCTAATCTTATTTGTTCTTCTAGTTTAGCCTCATCTTCCAGGAGAGTTGTCAATTTGGCTTCCCTAGCTTTTTTGAAGTGAGAGCTCTGTTTAAGCAATTCCCCTCTAATGGTTGCTTTGTGAGCTTGCCAGAGAGTAAACGTGCTAATATCTCCTGTGTCATTGAGGGAGAAGTATTCTGTTATAGCTGCTTTTGTACGTGTATTATAATTGGGATGACGGAGAAGAAAAGTGTTATTTCTCCAAATTTTTTGTGTATTAACAGGTAGAATCTGGGAGATAGAACAGGAAATTGGCGCATGGTCTGACCAAGATGTTTTCTCTATCGAGGAACTAGAGATCTTAGATAAAAGGGATCTGTCTGAGAGAAACAGATCAATTCGGGAGAACGATCTGTGTCTAGCAGAGTAGAAGCTATATTCTTTTGAGTTCGCATTTAAACAGCGAAACGTATCAAACAACTGGTTTTCCCTTAGCCACCGTCCCAACGAGGGAGCCAATACTCTATTCGAGCTGGAGGAGTCTATGGACCTGTCTGGAACAATATTGAAGTCCCCACAAATCATTAAACATCCCTTTTGTACCTTACGTTTTTTTTTTAGGATCTTGTTTAAAAACCAAACCGGGGATTTATTAGGAGCGTATATATTGACAAGGGTCATTGCTACTGAGCCAATTAGGCCTACAAGAATAATATATCTCCCACCCTCGTCACATAGCACTTTTTCAGCCTGAAAGCCCAGTGAGCTTCTTATTGCAATAGCCACCCCTGCTTTCTTCTTAGTAGAGTTAGCAAGCAAAACCATAGAGAAATCCTTGTTAGAGAAATCTGGATGTCTGTCACTCACAAAATGTGTTTCCTGAACACAAACTATATCAGTCTGTGAGGAGCGAACATCTTTCCACAACGAGGATCTCTTATAGGGGGAATTGAGCCCTTTGGCATTAATAGATAGTACCTTAACTGCCATCCAATAGGAGAATACCTTGAGGTTGTAGACATAATATGATCTTTACATCTCTAGATTGTGTAGGAGATTGAGGTAATATCATGTGACCATCTATAAAAAGAAAAAGACAAATAAAAATAAAAAGGGAGACAAAAAGATAAAGAAAATACAACATTAGGATTAATTCAACCTGTATAGTAAACTAAGGTTAGCAACCAGAACTTGTTATGACTGGTCTGGAGGAGGTTATTTTAAAAAACCTGGACCAGAGAAATCGGGGGGGAAACAGTCCGGCCCTACTCCTCCATCCCTTTTGTAGATAGCGACATGGCTAAAGGGAACAAACGACCACTCTAGGCAGTATATTTAGGATCAGTCTCCCACCGTGGACCAATCTGGGGTTATATGGGTATTAGTTTTCTTCTTAACTGGAGTCGGCGAAGTCGGTCTTCCAATATTCCAGGCTTTAAGTAATGTTTCACCCTCTTCTGGGTTCTTGATAATAACTGTTTTCCCATCTTTGTGAATCAGAAGCTTCATCGGGAATCCCCACTTGTATGGAATCTGTAGATCTCTCAGGACTCTGGTAATTGGGGAAAGTTGTTTTCTCGCTTGCAATGTCACTTGCGAAAGATCGGCAAATATTTGAATGTCCTGAAATGGAGCTGTAAGATTGCGATTTTTCTTGATGTAAGCGACTAATTCTTCTTTTATGCAGTAAAAGTGAAAACGTGCAATAACATCTTTGGGCACTGAAGCTGGAAGATGCTTCGGTTTAGGCAGATGGTGAGCTCTGTCAATCAGAAGAAGTTGAGGATCTTTGTCCGGGAACACTAATTTAAGCATTTCTCCCAAGTGCTGTTGTAAGTTAGCTGGGGTAATCGTATCAGAGATCCCTCTGAATTTCAAGTTGTTGCGTCTATTCCTGTCCTCTAGGTCCGCCATTTTAGCTTTTAGCCCCGCCACTTCATCTTCTAGGGAGTAGTGCGCGTCGATGAGATTATTATGGGAGTTGGTTAATTCCCCCATCTTGTATTCTATATGATTCACTCTGGAACCTAAGTCGTCCACAGCAGAGGTAATGGTGGATGCTACCTGCTGTAGCTGTGATGTGAGGGATTGGTGTACTGCCGTCATCATCGCTTTAAGTGAGCTTTCTGAAACTGTTTGGTCTGTGCAAATAAAGCTTTGAAGGGGGTTTATCATCGCAGCCCCTGAGCTTGCAGCTATGACTAAGGATGGTGATCGGGCCTTATCTGGGGAAGGAGTACCGCCTTTCATAGAGCCGGCTATGGTGTCACTCACAGGCAATGTAGATGTCATGGCGGCCCCTTGCTCAGGCCCAGAATCGTCCCTGCGTTCACATCTTCTGGGGTTCTATCGATGCGGCGTGCGTACTTTCTTGTCCCTTGTCTCTGGGTCATCATAGCTGGGTGATGGACGAGAAGCGCTTCCCCTGCTTGTGTGAGTAGAGACGTCTTCTCCTTCTAGACGAGCTGGTGAAACGGCATGCCGTAATGGCGGGAAGCCGCCATCAGGCTCTTGAGCTGAGAAGAAGTCGGTCAGACGTCTGAGACCCGGATGAGACGTTTTTTTCCTGGTCATCATGTCCCTGAGATGATAGGGAACTTGGGAAGTTGATCCTTGCCTCTGCTCCTCTTTTGCCAAAGTGCTGTAAGACGCTTTATCAGGGATGGTATTGCGGAGCTCCTTCACTGAGCAGCCATCTCAGACGGCAGCAGGCCACGCCCCTCATCATTGAGTAAAGTTTGACCCCGTACCTCACAGTCAGCAGACACATTCCAGCCAATCAGCAGCAGACCTTCCCTCCCACACCCTCCCACCTCCTGGACAGCATCCATTTTAGATTCATTCGGAATCTGCATTCTCAGTGAGAGGAGGGACAGTGCTGCTGCTGCTGATTCAATAGGGAAAGCGTTAGTTAGGGCAGTGTTCTGTGTCCACAGACTCATCTGCTGTAAGGACAGCGTCCTAACAGCACCCCAAAAAGCCCTTTTCAGGGCAGGTACATCAGTCTGCTTTTTTTTTAATTTTTTATATATATATATATATATATTGCAGTTGCCTGCCCGTGTGTGAGAGGCTACAGGCTCAGTCACAGACAGTACTGTGTGCACACCATTCATAAAGAGTGTGACAGAAAATACCTCGCAGATAAAAAAAAATTATATTTAATCTTTTTCTGTGATCTAATCACAGTTGCAAGCCAGTGTGTGTCAGGCCCTCACAGACTGTATTGTGGCCACTGGCTAGGCCTCCACTTATACCGTTACAGGGTGTAACTCACTCACAAATACCTCGCAGATAAAAAAAATTCTATTTAATATTTTTCTGCGATATAATCACATTTGCAAGCCAGTGTGTGTCAGGCCCACACAGACTGTATTGTGGCCCCTGGCTAGTGGCTAGGCCTCCACTTATACCGTTACAGGGTGTCACTCACACAAATACCTCGCAGATAAAAAAAATTCTATTTAATATTTTTCTGCGATATAATCACAGTTGCAAGCCAGTGTGTGTCAGGCCCACACAGACTGTATTGTGGCCACTGGCTAGGCCTCCACTTATACCGTTACAGGGTGTCACTCACTCACAAATACCTCGCAGATAAATAAAAATTATATTTAATATTTTTCTGTGATATAATCACAGTTGCAAGCCAGTGTGTGTCAGGCACACACAGACTGTACTGTGCCCACTGCCCACCACTTATATAGGGTGGCACAGTACCTTGCATGCATAGTAACACTTATCTAATAAAAAATGACAGGCAGAGGCAGGCCACGCCGCAGGGGCCGTCGTGTTCGTGGTGCTGTGATTTCCATTGGCCCTGGAATAATGCCCAGTGTTCAGAGGCCACGTACCCTGAACCCCAAAATAGTTGACTGGCTTACACAGGACACCCAATCTTCAACAGCTTCCGCTAAGAACATTGACACACCATCCTCCTCCAGCTCAGCTTTGGTCACCTGCTCTCAAGTTACCACTCTCCCGCCCGCCGCCACCACCACCACTACCACCACAGCCACCACAGCCGCTTCACTTGATCCCTCAGAGGAGTTATTTACACATCATTTGGATGAAATTAGTGATGCGCAACCATTATTACCAGAGGATGGAGATAACAGGGATATGTCTCAGTCAGGCAGCATTACACACATGGACGTACAGTGTGATGATGATGATGATGTTGTACCCGCTGCTGCTTCCTTTGCTGAGGTGTCAGATACAAGTGAAGTGGTTGATGATGACGATGTGTCCGTGGATGCCACGTGGGTGCCTGCTCGAAGAGAAGAAGAAGAAGGGGAAAGTTCAGAAGGGGAGACAGAGAGAAGGAGGAGACGAGTTGGAAGCAGGGGGAGGTCGTCGCAAGGAGCTAGTGGCACAGTCAAACAGCATGTATCGGCACCCGGGGTCAGCCAGACAGCACGCCAATCAACACATGCTGTTGCCACCACCAGAATGCCGTCATTGCAAAGCTCAGCAGTGTGGCATTTTTTTTGTGTGTCTGCCTCTGACAACAGCGATGCCATTTGCAACCTGTGCCAAAAGAAACTGAGTCGTGGGAAATCCAACACCCACCTAGGAACAACTGCTTTGCGAAGGCACATGATCGCACATCACAAACGCCTATGGGATCAACACATAATGACGAGTAGAAGCAGCACACAAGCTCAAAGCCACCATCCTCCTCCTGGTCCAGCATCTTCAGCCACGTCAACCACTGCTGTCCTCCTTGCCCCCTCTCAACCACCCGCCACTCCGCCTCTCACCTTCAGCAGTTCCATCTCATCTGCCCACAGTCAGGTGTCTGTAAAGGAAATGTTTGAGCGTAGGAAGCCAATGTCACAGAGTCACCCCCTTGCCCGGCGTCTGACAGCTGGCTTGACGGAACTCTTAGCCCGCCAGCTTTTACCATACCAGCTGGTGGAGTCTGAGGCCTTCAAAAAATTTGTCGCTATTGGAACACCACAGTGGAAGGTACCCGTATGAATTTTTTTTTAAAAAAAGGCAATCCCAATCCCAAGTGATTGAAAAGGAAGTCATGGCATCTCTGGCATACAGTGTTGGGGCAAGGGTCCATCTGACCACTGATACCTGGTCTGCAAAGCACGGTCAGGGCAGGTATATCACCTACACTGCGCATTGGGTCAACCTGCTGACGGCTGACAAGCATGGAATGCATGGCTCTGCAGCGGAGTTGGTGACACCGCCATGACATGCAGGCAGGCCTACTGCCACCTCCTCTACTCCTCCTACTCCATCCTCTTTCATAACCTCCTCAGCTGAGTCCTCTTCTTCTGCGGTGTCTGGCTGCACATCAACTGAATCCCCCCAGCTCCCCAGGGGCTATTCCACATCCCGGAAACGACAGTGTCACGCTGTCTTGGGGTTGACTTGCCTGAAAGCAGAGAGCCACACCAGACCAGAACTCCTGTTCGCCCTGAATGCACAGGTGGATCAGTGGCTGACCCTGCACCAACTGGAGATCGGCAACGTGGCGTGTGACAATGGAAGCAATTTGTTGGCGGCATTGAATTTGGGCAAGTTGTCACATGTGCCGTGCATGGCACATGTGTTGAATCTCATCGTACAACGCTTTGTGTCTAAGTACCCAGGCTTACAGGACGTCCTCAAGCAGGCCAGGAAGGTGTGTGGCCATTTCAGGCGTTCCTACACGGCCATGGCGCACTTTTCAGACATTCAGCGCCGAAACAACATGCCAGTCAGGCGCTTGATTTGTGACAGCCCAACACGTTGGAATTCAACACTCCTAATGTTCGACCGCCTGCTCCAACAAGAAAAAGCCGTCAATGAGTATTTGTATGACCAGGGTGCTAGGACAGCCTCTGCGGAGCTGGAAATTTTTAGGCTTGTAGGCTCATGCGTCCTTTTGAGGAGGTGACAAACCTAGTCAGTCGCACCGAAGGCACCATCAGCGACCTCATCCCATTTGTTTTCTTCCAGGAGCGTGCCCTGCGAAGAGTGCTGGATCAGGCTGTAGATGAGCGTGAAGAGGAAGAGTTGTGGTCACCATCACCACCAGAAACAGCCTTGTCATCATCGCTTGCCGGAACTGCGGCAACGCTGCAAGAGGAGTATGAGGAAGAGGAGTCAGAGGAGGAATGTAGCTTTGAGGAGGAGGAAGACCAACCACAGCAGGCATCCCAGGGTGCTCGTTGTTGTCACCTATCTGGGACCCGTGGTGTTGTACGTGGCTGGGGTGAAGAACAGACCGTCAATGACATCAGTGAGGACGAGGAACGGGAAATGAGTAGCTTGGCATCCAACCTTGTGCAAATGGGGTCTTTCATGCTGTCATGTCTGTTGAGGGACCCTCGTATAAAAAGGATGAAGGAGAACGACCTGTACTGGGTGGCCACGCTACTAGACCCCCGGTATAAGCAGAAAGTGGCGGAAATGTTACCAACTTACCGAAAGTCAGAAAGGATGCAGCAATTCAAAACAAAACTAAAAAATATGCTTTACACAGCTTATAAGGGGGATGTCACAGCACAACGGGAATCTAACAGGGGAAGAGGTGAAAGTAATCCTCCTACGACCACGGCGGCAAGGACAGGACGCTTTACAGATGTGTTGTTGATGGAGGACATGCAGAGCTTTTCAGTCCTACACATCGCCACAGCCCTTCGGGATCCAGCCTTAGAGAACGACTCGACCGACAGGTAGCAGACTACCTCGCCTGTGGCCTGAGCTATCCCAGTTTGCGATAGAACTTCTGGCCTGCCCCGCTTCAAGTGTCCTGTCAGAAAGGACCTTCAGTGCAGCAGGAGGCATTGTCACTGACAAGAGAAGTCGCCTCGGTCAAAAAAAGTGTTGATTACCTCACCTTCATTAAGATGAATGAGGCATGGATCCCGAAGGGACTGACAGTGGGGGATACGTTTGACTAACAAAAGGCCTGATGACATGCCTTGGCCTCTAAATGGTCCCCACGCTGCTGTATTTAATGTCTGCATACCGGATGACTTTCGTGAATTCTCTGCCACCAACTAGGGTTCAAGCCGCAATGTTTTAGTCACCTTTCTGCCTTGAAAACATAAACAGCGGCTGCAACAGCGGCTGCAACAATAACATTATTTTTCAGGCATGTGTACATGCCTAATTTTTCTGGCCTCTGGTGCTGCACTGTGGCTGCAAAAAAAAAAAAAGCACATACAAGTGTCAATTCCCCTTCGTGATCGTTACCTTGTTGTGGTGAAGGGGCTTGCGTATCACAATGAAGCGATCATCACCTCTGAGTGTGTTGGCAATGTTGCCACACCCCAGATGATAAGGCCGTTGCTTCATTATGATCAGACCAAAAGTGATCGGCTGGATAATTTTTCATAGAAAAAACGTAATTATTTTTTTTTTTATGATGTATGGGTGTGTTTTTAATACATAAAATAAAAAAATCATAATAAAGTCTCTTAATAGTTTATTAGAAATAATGCAGACAATTTAAAAAATCCCCTTCAATTCCAATACAAAGCAAGTACAAAGCTCAGAACTAAATTATTCCAGGATGTCGTAATGGTTTGTTAATTCGACAATGGTTAATCAATTCGACATATGTCCCCGGATAGGGGACGTAACAGGGATTAAACTGATAGGAATAGTACTAGTTAAGACACCACTTTTATAGGGTGTCACAGCACATTGCTCCGTGCACGCGCAGTGCCCCAACTTGGGAGTAAGAGGACCGACCAAGCTGCTTTTTCCATCTCCCGGTTCCTAAAATCAATTCAGTTTGGTGTATCAGAGTTTGGTCTGTCACTGTGAAGGCAGTCGAAGGTACCTGGCCTAAATTTTTTTTCACAAAAGGCAATCCCACCCTGATATAGGACGTAACAGGGATTAAACTGACGAGAATAGTACTACAGAAAATACCACTCATATCGGGTGTGACAGTAAATTGCACGGCGCAGACGCAGTGACCGTGGCGTAAATTCAAACAAAGGGGAGGGAGCCAGCGGTTTTTTAACCATCTCCCCGTTTGAAAAATCTATTTAATAAATGGACCCCAGATTGGGGACGTAACAGGGATTAAACTGATGAGAAGAGAGAACTACAGAAAATACCACTCATATCGGGTGGGACAGTAAATTACACGGCACAGACGCAGTGACCGTGGATTCAAACAAAGGGGAGGGAGCCAGCGTTTTTTTAACCATCTCCCCGTTCGAAAAATCCATTCAATTCACCTTTCCGTGACCCTTGGTGTTGTACGTGGCTGGGTGGAGGAAGAAACCTTCAATGACATCAATGGGACATGGCTAGCTTGGTATCCAACCTTGTACAAATGGGGAGTTTGCGGTTGGGCAAATGGACTGTTTGCGGTTGTTTGCGGTGCATTAAAAGGGGAGTTTGGTCTGTCAATGTCTGTGAAGCGGGCGTAACCCTTACACTACCTGATCGATACAACATCATACCTGATCGTATACACACACTGGATGTTTTAAACCACGTTGTTCAAAAAAAAATTGGATTGTTAGGTGATTTATGCCCTTTATGGATTAAAATCCAACTCTGCGTCAACTATGTAATTTTCCATGGGAGTTTTGCCATGGATCCCCCTCTGGCATGCCACAGTCCAGGTGTTAGTCCCCTTGAAACAACTTTTCCATCACTACTGTGGCTAGAAAGAGTCCCTGTGGGTTTTAAAATTCGCCTGCCTATTGAAGTCTATGGCAGTTCGCCCGGTTCGCCCGTTCGCGAACATTTGCAGAAATTCGCGTTCGCGAACGGAAAATTTTATGTTTGCGACATCTCTACTATTGAGATGTACTGGCCAACCAATCTTTTACTGTACCCTACAGTAGGAAACTGCAAATATATTGGGAAAGAATTTTCATGCCTTTGTTCAATTTGTCGGATTGCATTGTTTATCAAGAGAGATCCTTAGGCCCCTCTCACACGAATGAGTTTTCCACGTGGGCGCAATTCGTGACGTGAACGCATAGCACCCGCACTGAATTCTGACCTAATCATTTCAATGGATCTGTGTACATGAGCGTTTTTTTTCAAGCATCAGTTCTGCGTTGCGTGAAAAACAAAGCATGTTCTATATTCTGCGTTTTTCACTCAGCCCTGGCCCCATAGAAGTGAATGGAGCTTCAATGAAAAATGCATTGCATCCGGAAGCAAGTGTGGATGCAATGCGTTTTTCACTGATGGTTGCTAAGTAGAGTTGAGCGGACACCTGGATGTTCGGGTTGGATGGGTTTGGCCGAACTTCACAAAAAAGTTTGAGTTCGGGACCCAAACTTGACCTCGAACCCCATTTAACCCCTTATGGACACAGCCATATTTCACCTTAAGGACCAGGCCATTTTTTGCAAATCTGACCAGTGTCACTGGTGCTGATAACTTTAAAACGCTTTGACTTATCCAGGCCATTCTGAGATAGTTTTTTCATCACATATTGTACTTCATGACACTGGTAAAATGAAGTCCAAAAAATTATTATTTTTGCATAAAAAAAATACCTAATTTACCAAAAATTTGGAAAAATTAGCAAATTTCAAAGTTTCAGTTTCTCTACTTCTGTAATACATAGTAATACCCCAAAAAATTGTGATGACTTTACATTCCCCATATGTCTACTTCATGTTTGAATTATTTTGGGAATGATATTTTATTTTTTGGGGATGTTACAAGGCTTAGAAGTTTAGAAGCAAATCTTGAAATTTTTCTGAAATTTACAAAAACCCAATTTTTAGGGACCACTACAGGTCTGAAGTCACTTTGCGAGGCTTACATAATAGAAACCACCCAAAAATGACCCCATTCTATAAACTACACCCCTCAAGGTATTCAAAACTGATTTTACAAACTTTGTTAACCCTTTAGGTGTTGCACAAGAGTTATTGGCAAATGGGGATGAAATTTGAGAATTTCATTTTTTTGCCTAATTTTCAATTTTAACCCATTTTTTCCACTAACAAAGCAAGGGTTAACATCCAAACAAGACGGTATCTTTATTGCCCTGACTCTGCCGTTTACAGAAACACCCCATATGTGGCCGTAAACTACTGTACGGCCACACAGCGGGGCGTAGAGTGAAAGGTTTGCCGTGTGGATTTTGGAAGGCAGATTTTGCTGGACTGGTTTATTTACACCATGTCCCATTTGAAGCCCCCCTGATGCACCCCTAGAGTAGAAACTCCCTAAAAGTGACGCCATCTAAGAAACTACACCCCTCAAGGTATTAAAAACTGATTTTACATACGTCGTTAACCGTTTAGGTGTTGCACAAGAGTTATTGGCAAATGGGGATGAAATTTGAGAATATCATTTTTTTGCCTAATTTTCCATTTTAACCAATTTTTTCCACTAACAAAGCAAGGGTTAACAGCCAAACAAGACTGTATTTTTATTGCCCTGACTCTGCCGTTTACAGAAACACCCAATATGTGGCCACACAGCGGGGTGTAGAGGGAAAGGTGCGCCGTTTGGTTTTTGGAGGGCTGATTTTTATGGACCGGTTTATTTACACCGTGTCCTGTTTCAACCCCCTGATGCACCCCTGGAGTAGAAACTCCCTAAAAGTGACCCCATCTAATAAACTACACCCCTCAAGGTATTAAAAACTGATTTTACATACATTGTTAACCCTTTAGGTGTTGCACAAGAGTTATTGGCAAATGGGGATGAAATTAGAAAATTTCATTTTTTTGCCTAATTTTCCATTTTATCCCATTTTTCCCACTAACAAAGCAAGGGTTAACAGCCATACAAGACTGTATCTTTATTGCCCTGACTCTGCCGTTTACAGAAACACCCAATATGTGGCCGTACACTACTGTACGGCCACACAGCGGGGCATAGAGCGAAAGGTGCGCCGTTTGGTTTTTGGAGGGCTGATTTTTATGGACCGGTTTATTTACACCGTGTCCTGCTTCAGCCCCCCTGATGCACCCCTGGAGTAGAAACTCCCTAAAAGTAACCCCATTTTGGAAACTACGGGATAAGGTGGCATTTTTTTTTGGGACTATTTTTAGGGTACATATGATTTTTGGTTGCTCTATATTACATTTTTCTGAGGCAAGGTTACCAAAAATTGAAATTCAGAAATTTCATCTCCATTTGCCATTAACTGTTGAGGAACACCTAAAGGGTTAATAAAGTTTGTATAATCAGTTTTACCTTGAGGGGTGCAGTTTCTTAGATGGGGTCACTTTTAGGGAGTTTTTACTGTAGGGGGGCATCAGGGGGGCTTCAAAAGGGACATGGTGTCAATAAAAAAGGCCATCAAAATTGGCCTTCCAGAAACCATGTCGGTCCTTTCCTTTTGCGGCCTCCCTTTTACTGATACAGCAGTTTACGACCACAAATGTTGCATTTCTGTAAACTGCAGTATCAGGGTAATAAATATAAACTTTTGTTTGGTTGTTAACCCTTGTTTTGTTACCGGAAAAAACAGATTGAAATGGAAAAGTGCCAAAAATAGCGGTTTTGGCACCGTTTTTTTTTTTGTTTTTTTTGACCGTGTTACTGCGGGGGTTAGGTCATGGGATATTTTTATAGAGGAGATTCTTACGGACGCGGCGATTTCTAATAAGTCTACTTTTTTTTACAATTATTTAGTTTTTTGACTATATTATCCCTTTTGATACAAAATTTTTTTTTATTGTATCTCTAAAGTCTAAGTGTCATTTATTTTTTTTTTTATCCGATTATCTTATGTGGGGGCTCATTTTTTGCGGGATGAGCGGACAGTTTTATTGGCACTATTTTGGGGGCTATATGACTTTTTGATCGCTTGCTATTAAACTTTTTGTTATGTAAGGTGACAAAAAAATTATTTTTTGCACCTTTTTTAAACATTTTATTGGACCCTGTTAATCTGGGGGATTAGGTCATGGAGTATTTTTATAGAGGAGATTATTACCGACGCGGCGATACCTAATATGTCTACTTTTAATAAATTATTTTAGTTTTTTTGGGTGTCTCAAGTCTGAGAACCAGTTTTTTTATCCGATGTCAGTGCTAAATTGGGATATAAATTTAGTACTCCATGGAAGTGTGATACTCCCTGAAGCAACCAATAATTCAGAGGCCCGGATGATCGGGGCACGTGTCACATTGAGTTGTGGTGTCTATCCGTATCCCCCTCCTGTGACACACTCAGCACCTTTTTTGGGTTCGTCCCTTCTTTCCAGTATGGGGGACCACACCTGGAAAGTGTTGGCCAGGGACGATCCGGGCGCCTACAGTTCCCGAGGTACTCCGGCCTGCTCTTTCCCGGGCCGAAAAGATCAGGGCCTTGAGGACTGCCTCATAGAACTGAAGGAATGTCCCTGTGTTGCCAGCGCTCCGGGACAGCACAAAAGAGTTGTACATGGCAACCTGTACCAAGTAGACCGCAACTTTTTTGTACCATGCCCCGGTTTTGCGCATGGCGTTATATGGCTTGAGGACTTGATCAGAGAGATCAACTCCTCCCATATACCGATTGTAGTCGACGATACAATCGGGCTTGAGGACCGTTGCCGCGGTACCTCGCACAGGGACAGGGGTGATGCTGTTACCATGAATTGTGGACAGCATAAGGACATCCCTCTTGTCCTTATACCTGACCAGCAACAGGTGTCCAGTGGTAAGGGCACGGGTCTCACCCCTGGGGATAGGTACCTGGAGGGGGAGGGCAGGGAGGCCACGTTGATTTTTCAGCACGGTCCCACAAGCGGACGTGGATCTGGCTGCAAGGGACTGGAACAAGGGGATACTGGTATAAAAGTTTTCCACGTAAAGGTGGTAACCCTTATCCAGCAGTGGGTACAAAAGGTCCCACACAAGTTTCCCGGTAACACCCAGAGTGGGGGGACATTCTGGGGGTTGAATCCGGGAATCTCGCCCCTCGTATACACAAAATTTGTAAGTGTACCCTGAGGTACTCTCACAAATTTTGTATAGCTTCACGCCATACCTCGCCCGCTTGGAGGGCACATACTGGCGGAAAATGAGTCTCCCCTTGAAAGCAATGAGAGACTCATCAACCGCGACCTCCCTTCCAGGTACATAGGCCTCCATGAATTTGGCCCTAAAGTGATCGATGACCGGCTGTATCTTATACAGACGGTCATGGGCAGGATCACCTCGGGGGGGGACATGCTGCATTATCTGAATAATGCAGACATTTCTGGATGGCCTCAAACCGGGAGCGTGTCATGGCCGTACTGTAAAGTGGGGTCTGGTATAGGACGTCCCCACTCCAGTACAGCCTGACACTGGGTTTCTTGACCAGGCCCATATGCAGCACGAGGCCCCAAAATGTCCTCATTTCGGCTGCACTGACCGGCGTCCAGCCATCGGGCCTGGCCAAAAAGGAGACGGGTGTTGAGCAACGAACTGTTGGGTGTACAGGTTCGTCTGCTCCACCATCAGATTTACCAGTGGGTCACTGAAAATATGACAAAAAAAGTCATATTCAGTGTAGCCCACTGTGGAAATCTGGATTCCTGATTGGCCTACAAAATCAGGAATCACAGGCTCGTATCGCTCTGGGCTACACCAGACTAGGTCACCGGCAGGGTGCTCCGGTGGATTTAACTGGTGGGCTGGGAAACCAGTACGAGCCCCAGAGCTGCTCGTACTAAGCTGGGCCACAGGGTCCCTAACATGGCGGTCCCCTTGCTTCGCCTGGCGGTGTCTCCGCCGCCTTGGGGTCTCATCATCATCGCTAGATGATGAGGAGGACACGGATGACAACAGGAATGTGGGGTCATCCTCGTCCTCACTGGGACTCTCGGAGTCAGAGGCAAGCTGGGCGTATGCCTCCTCGGCCGAGAACGTCCGGCGGGCCATAGGGGAGTGTGTGTCTGCGTGTGTATGTGCGTGTGTGTAAATCTTTATTAGGTGTGCGTGTGTGTGGGGGCACGGGTGTTCGCGAACTCACCCTAAAACTAACAGAAAAAAATAATAATAACAAAAAAAAAGGGCAAAAAATGTGAAAAAAAATTTCAAAACCGCTGATCAACCGTCCGAAGTTGATCAGCGGTGGGGTGTGCGATTCGCTAACAGTGGCCGGACGATAAGAGTACACAAAACAAAAAAAAAATAATCCTGCACCCCAAAAAAGTTGGGGGGGACGGGGGGGGGCAGCGTTAGCACCGCTGGGGGGTCTAGGGTCACACAGCTGTGCTGTGGACCCCAGACACCCTAACTTAGGGTGATGCAATCATAGTTTATCCAACTAACTTTCCCTTTATTTTCCCTGCCTAACCCAAACTTTCCCTATGCTTTCCCTATGTACCTGCTGGATAGATGGGGGGTGCTGGGGCACAGATCGGGTCCTGGGGGGCACAGATGGGGTGATGCTGGCACCGATGGACGACGACGTGCAGGCAGCTCCTCTCTCCTCCGGCTCCGGAACACAAAAGTAGGAGGAGAGGAGCGCTTGCATCTTTTGAATCTGCCGCCGTCCCGCCCACAAGCCAATCAGAGGCGATCCTGAGAGGTGATGTCACCATCACCTCTCAGGATCGCAGGATGGTGATTGGTGGGGTAAAATCACACCACCGTCAACCTTCCTGTTCCGTGTTATCGGGTCTTCAGAGACCCGAATAACCCGGAAACGCTGAAAACGTTTTCTGCGATCACCGACATGGGGGGGTCACAGGACCCCCCGGCGCATTTAGCCTAGGTCCCTGCTGAATGATTTGAGCAGGCACCGGGTTCCCATCACCGCCCGCCGGGCGGCGGTGATCGGAACCATACATGACGTACGGTATATCATGTGTCCTTAAGTACCAGGACATCATGACGTACCGGTACGTCATGTGTCTTTAAGAGGTTAAGTCAATGGCGACCTGAACTTTTGAGCACTAAAATGGCTGTAAAAATGTAATGGAAAGGGCTAGAGGGCTGCAAGTGGCGTCAAAATGTGGTTAAGAGCATGGCAAGTGCACTTCAAACAAATGTGGATAGGGAAATTACTTTAAATAACATAAAATACGTAAAAAAAATAAAAAACTTTGATCAAGGAGGACGAGGTCCATATGGAGTAGGAGGTTGAGGAGGCAGTGGATGTGGCGGTGTAGGTGGAAGCGGCGGTGGAGGAGGAGGTAGCCTACACTGCTTTTTGGTTCTAAATTTATTTATATTTTTTTAAATTAGGATACACCCCAAAACATTAGAAAATATAACCTGTGATAACCCCCTCCAGTCATGCTAAACATACGTTCAGACAATACACTGCCTGCAGGGCAGGCCAGCACCTCCAAGGGGTAAAGGGCAAGCTCAGGCCATGTGCCCAATTTGGAGACCCAGAAGTTGCAGGAGCTGATCACTGTCAGTCAGTTCGTGTAAGCGTGTGCATACTTACTGCCCCACCATGTCGCATGTCCCCGTGATGTTCACGATCCAATTTGATATCTGCTCTATCAACTTTCGATGTTCTTTTATGCGCCTACCATGGTGATCACGGGTGGCGTGGAATCAGGGTTCCAGGCCGGAGAGGGAGCCTGAGAAAAGGATACCACATGCAAGGGAGGTCAATGGATGAAATTAAATGTAATCGAGCGGAAATGTGGGACAAAGTATTGAAGCATAAGCTTCCAAGTTAAGGAGGGGGCGCGCAGCAATTACTTACTCCCGACTCGGGGAGGTAGTGACGATAAATATCAATACAGGACTTCTTAAGATGCCCTGTTATTGGAATGATTAATAAAAAATTATAGGGAATGTCACTGTAGTATTTTTGATTTGTAAACGTTAGCCAGGAGAGGCCCTGCTGCTGCTTTGTTGACTCTAGCTAACTTCTGCCTGATCGCACGTCCCTGTGACGTCCACCATCCATTTGGATATCTTCTCTATCAACTTTCGATGTTCTTTTCTGAGTCTACCATGTTGATCACGGTTATCGGCGAATCAGGGTTCCACGCTGGAGAGGGAGCGTGAGAAAGAGACCACATCCAGGGGAGATAAATGGATTCAATTTTTTGGGGATCGAGCGAAAATGTAGGAAAAGCTGTTAAAGCGCAAATTTTGAACAAATTATTTAAGCGCAAATGTGGGACAAATTATTAAAGCGCAAATGTGGTAAAAATTATTGAAGCGCAAATGTGGGAAAAATTTGTAAAGCGCAAATGTGGGACAAATTATTGAAGCGCAAATGTGGGACAACTTGTTAGGCCCCTTTCACACGGGAACACCCACGATTTTTCCGCGCGAGTGCAAAACATTGTAATGCATTTTGCACTCGTGTGAGAAAAATCACGCATGTTTGGTACCCAAACCCGAACTTCTTCACAGAAGTTCGGGCTTGGGATCGGTGTTGTGTAGATGTTATTATTTTCCCTTATAACATAGTTATAAGGGAAAATAATAGCATTCTGAATACAGAATGCTTAGTAGGTGATCAATTGAGGGCTAAAAAAATTAAATAAAATTAACTCACCTTCTCCTCTTGTTCGCGTAGTTCCCGGTCTCTTCTTTACTTCTTTAATGATGAGCTATGGGCTAAAGGACCTTTGGTGACGTCAGATCACATGCTCCAATTACATGGTCCATCACCACGGTGATTGGAGCATGTGATCTGACGTCACCAAAAGTCCTTTAGCCCATAGATCATCATTAAAGAAGTAAAGAAGAGACCGGGAACTATGCGAACAAGAGGAGAAGGTGAGTTAATTTTTATTTATTTTTTTAACCTCTCCAGCCCTATTTTACTTTGCATTCTGTATTCAGAATGCTATTATTTTCCCTTATAACCATGTTATAAGGGAAAATAATACAGTGAATAGACTGTCACCTAACCATGCGTGAAAATCGCACCGCATCCGCACTTGCTTGCGGATGCTTGCGATTTTCACGCAACCCCATTCATTTCTATGGGGCTTGCGTTACGTGAAAAACGCACAAAGAGGAGCATGCTGCGATTTTCACGCAACGCACAAGTGATGCGTGAAAATCACCGCTCATGTGAACAGCCCCATAGAAATGAATGGGTCAGGATTCCGTGCGGATGCTGTGCTTTCACCTCCCGCAACGCATTCGCGCGGAAAACTCGCTCGTGTGAAAGGGGCCTTAAAGTTTAAGGATTGAATGAAAGGTGGCGCGCATCAATTAAAGAAGAATTTCTGAAATTTTATTCCCTGTCACCTATGCAGAGCAGGGGTTTATTCACATCCAAAATTGTAAAATGTCAACCCAAGAATGTAACAGAAAAATTACTGAAATTTATTAACCTGTCTACTTGGTAGAGCAGGGGTCTATAACAGAAAAAAATTGTTTATTGTCACCCGAAAATGTAAAAGAAAAATTATTGAAATTTATTAAGCTGTCAACTAGGTATAGGAGGGGTATATTACACCCCAAAAAATTGTGAATTTAAACTGAAAATGTAACAGACAAATTCGTGTTTTTTTTTACCTGTCTACTAGATATTACAGTGAAAACCTATAATCGGACACTGAGACTAATTAGCTAGATAAATATTTATAATAAAAAAGTTTTATTGAAATACATTGTTAAAAAGACATATAAGAGAGATGACAAACATATCAATATCAAAAAGTGCGGTACAACCCTGGGAGATATAAGTAAGAGGTATGACATAAAGAGGAGCCTGGGGAGAGAATGTTTAGGATGGGTCTATTGGGTAAGCAAGCATCTAATCCGTAAAGTGCAAAAGTGCCATATGAATAAAGTGCATAAGCAAACCCCATGTAAACAACAAAAATCGCGTCTCTGCCGTACTAAATGACACACAGATAGTACATTTTGTGAACTCAATATAAATGTAAGTGATCACATACCGTTAATCAGAATAAAATCTCCACAGGAAGATCGCACACCCCGACGCGTGTTTCGGTGGAAACCTTCATCTGGGGGCACCATCTGTACCATCTGTGAGTCATTTAGTAGGGCAGAGACGCGATGTTTGTTGTTTACATGGGGTTTGCTTATGCACTTTATTCATATGGCACTTTTGCACTTTACTGATGAGATGCTTACCCAATAGACCCATCCTAACATTCTCTCCCCAGGCTCCTCTTTATGTCATACCTCTTACTTATATCTCCCAGGGTTAT